>NW_025967825.1:2291-25000 GCF_021869965.1 Rhincodon typus | reverse complement strand
AAAACATTCTGCAATTAAACCAGTCAGACATACAGGCACTGATGGTTCTGAGAGGGTGTTAGTGCACTGTCTTAGGGAGTTCCCTTATGTTATTGAATTCCAATAATTTTGTCACAGTCTGAAAGTGCAGAAAATGCATTATACAGGGCTCTGTGAACATATCTTGTTGAAACAATTACTTAACGCCAAATTTAATGTCATCTCATGTAGCAATCAGGACATAGCACTAACGGATTAGGAAAACTAAAATTAACCTGAATTTCTGCTTTTGATCATCATGCTAGGGGTGGCTAGTAACTGGCTCAGCTTTAATGCCTCCCATAACCTGTGGCCAAATAACCTCCGTCCTGATATTCGTTGTAATAATGCACATATTAGAACATTGCCAATAGATAAGGTAGTGAAGAGCAGTTGGAACTTCACCATACAATAGTTAAAGCTCTCAAGAGATCAGAGGATAAAATGGGTAGGAAACAGTAGAGGAAAAGCAAATGGGGAATTTCACATGATAAACAGATAGTCCTGTTATTGTTTAAAATAAGCTTTACGCAAATTGGAAAACTCACGGCCAGAACCATTCTGGCTTGCTCATTCTGGCTGCTTTTATCTTGGTCTGACAACCTTTTCATCTGTTCTCTTTTTCAAAATGTGTTCCTCTGTGTTCTCCTGTCTTTGACTATATCTCCCCTACTGTCAACCTTTTTCTTTTACTGTCCCTGTCTTTGTTTCTTAATGTTGTCTTGTCATATCATCTATCCTGCTCTTTTTGTACTCTATGACTCCATTGCTTTATATTGTCTATCTGCAATGTTCTGGTTATAGCCTGACCACACTCTTTCATTTCGCTTTCTGACTTTCTCCACCTGTTTCTTTAAGTAGCTGCCTTTGTTTCTTCAATCCATTGCATTGGCTTTGTTTTACTTTAGTCTTCCCTTCCTTTTCTATCCCGTGGCTGTTTCTATCTCTCACTTTGTAATTCTAAACCTCACTTTCATCTCTGTATGATTATTTATCCATCTGCCTGTATCACTTCATCTCAGACACTTGTACTATAGAAGGCATTTAATGGCACCCACCAAACCCCAGCCCCACCCCTCAAATCTGCTAACCCTGGAACTGTCCAAAGTCTCTCAATCTAGTTCAGTGTCAGACATGCTTGTGGAGTGACCCACGGAGCAGAAGAATTACCCATCAGAAACTCATGAGATTTACCTGGGAAGTTTGAAAGTCCATGTGCCAGGAATTTCACAGAGTCTTGATGCAGATATTGGATCATTTGTCTGGTCAGCCACCTGCAAGCCAACCACCTTTGTTTATCTATGTTTTGCCTTAATACTCATTCTCTCTATATCATTTTTCCAATTTGTCTCTGTCAATTTATTTGCCCTTCTAGTCTCTCCCTAGTTCTCATTCTCGCTTTCTCTCATCTCTCTCTGTCTTTCAGTCTGTCACTCTGTCATTATCTGTTCTTTTACACACAAGTTATCCCAATTTGTGTTGCATAGTTTGTCTTTCTGTCTCCTTTATTGCCACATTCCTGACATTGAACTTTTGTAGGGAATGTTAATAATGGAATATTACTGCCCTCTATTGATTGGCACACAAACTGCGATAAAATAATGAAGGCAGAAAATGATGGAAATGCTTAGCAGATCTAGGAGCAACAGTGGAGTCAGTAATAAACTTAATGGTTCAGGATGACGATCTTTCATCAGAACTCGACATTCTTGGATTGTTCTCAGACTCTGAGTACCATAAATCCTATTGGTTTCCAAAGAAATCACTGACCAAGAAATTTTCCAAAAATGTTTGCCAAAATACCATTACATAATGCTAATTTTCAATATAAAAAAATTGAGGAAATTCATATACAAATTACTACTTCTTTTTTTTGATCCTATCTTTAAGCATTCTCATTTCCTAAATTCAGTGATGCCTTCACCAAACTCTGACTTCCATCAACATTGTTCCAGTTTTCTCCAATTAAAAGAAGAAAAAAATGAAGAGTATCCTGTATTTCAGAATAGGCAGGAAATCTTAATTATAAGGACTGTAGTACCCAAAACTATATTTCTGATTTTTCTTTGGTGATTTGTTGAAGGTACAGTTAAAATTGCTCCCTTCTGTATTTTCTGTACCTTTGAATCTATTTTTACAGCATCAGACTGACATAGTAAAAATTGAAAAATTTCAACAACTATATTTCTTAAAACATGAAGGGGAAATGGGCGGTTATAGGGGGAAAGGCAGGAAAGTGGACATGAGGAGTGTCAGATCAGCCATGATTGTATTGAGTAGTGGAGCAGGCTCAAGGAACCAAACCATCTACTCCTGTCCATATTGCTTATGGTCTTTGTCAATCCCCTTGAACATCTTAGATACATCAATTAGATTTCCTTCCATTCTTCTAAATTCCAGAGACTGAGCAGATTAGATCTATCGCTCTTCATTGGTTGGTAATAGCTACTATTTTGACTATTACAGGTTACTTCCAGATTGAAGGTAAATAGGGGAAGTATTTAAAGGTTACAACCTAAAAGACCAGTACGAAATTTTTAAAAATCAAATTAAGAAATAAATAGAGATGCAAGGCCAGATGATGAATGATGAGTTAGTTGTTGGAACCATTCTTGTTCAGAGTGACTTCTGTAGCAAGTGGTGGTTGCTCAAGGAACTCGGGCTCAGAATTAACGAGCTGGAGTCTGAGCTTCAAACACTACAACACACCAGGGAGGGGCAGAATTACCTGGACAGTGTTTCAGGAGGCAGTCACACCCCTTCGATTAACTACTTGAATTCGGTCAGTGGTCAGGAACAAGTGGGTGTTCTACAAGCAAAGCAGGTAGAGGAATCCAGGATCAAGGAGTCTCAGCACTTGAGCCTGTCTAACAGATTTGAGATTCTTGCTTCCCATGTGGATAACAGTGGGGTTTGCAAACTGACCAGAATCCCTTTATTCACAGACTCAGTGTGCCAAATGGCCTCCTAATGGGCTGTATCCATTCTGATTCTATGAAGCACATTAGTGATGACCTCCTCTGTCCTGAAAGAACTTGCTCATTGTTTTCTTTGTACGTAAGGAAATATTCACAAATACCTGTGTCTCAAAAATAAAACCTCAAAGAATTATTACCCAAATTGCTGAATGTTCAAGGTCTTTCCCTATGTAAATCATAAAATGTGTATATTATGAAGCCTTCAGAATTGCATAAATTTTAATGCTGAGTTCCCATTAATTTCTATTTATCTTAAGTTGTTAACTCATCTTAATACTGGTTGAATGAGTCCATTGTGTGCCACATCTGATTTAAGATTTATCCTTTAATGAGGAAACAGAGTTTTAAAGAAAAAGTTCTTTGCAAACTGCCAGACACATGAAATTAAACAGGCCAAAATGGCAGTTAAGAAACCTAAATACACATTGGATTGAATTTGTTAAGGTTTCAAGGGATAGTTTGCCAATCCTAGGGGTGAGGCCCACACCCAAGCTTCCTTCTCACTTACTCTGCAACAAATCTGATTGGAAATTAGGTAGTTGTTAGACAACTAATGTCTAACTACTTTCAGCAGCTGCATGTTTCAGTTATACTGTCATAGGCGAACCCCAGTGTTACATTGCCACCTACAGGAAAATTGGTGTACTTTAGGCATACAGTCTGTATCACTGAGCTTAACGACGACCAGTGGGCAGGTTAATTGTGTTAAAAAAAACCTAAAAATTTGTTTTTCCAGATGTATGGAAATATTTAGAGATGGATATAAATTATAGAAACATGTTTTCTGAAAGAGGACTACCACAGAAACAAAATAATTGGCGTAAAAACATATTGGACTAATGGGAATTTCAAACTGTGATCCCTTGTGAATACATAGATAATGAGAGGCTGACAACTCCCTGCTCAACAGCAAGCTACCTTCGACAGACTATGTCCTAAACTACAAATACATTTGTGTGTTCTTCAAAGCAAAAACACAAATAGGTTAAAGAGCCAGTTTCAACCACCTGGGAGTTTTCTGGAGTGGAACTGAAATTTCTTGAGTTACCAACCGGGTTTGAGCATCAACTGTGACCTTCATAGCAAGTTAAAGAATTATTCCCTACTTACCTCTATCAGCTAAAGACCTGCTCTCATGCTGAGTGCTAGAAGTCAACTTGCCAGCAGCCAGGCAAAAGGAAGACCCTCTCACTTTAAGAACTACAAATCAGTTTTTAAAAAAAAAGTAATTATTACAAAGGAACTTCAATCAGCCTACAAAACAATAAGTTCAAAAAATTAAATTGTTCAACTACCAATGTTAGTGTTACTGTTACTGTTAACCTCCATTAAAAATGGTTGTAAAGTTGCAATGGCCATAATTTTCAACCATCCACTCTTCTCAAACAAATCAGAGAGTGATCCATGTGTCTCTTTTGTAAAATGTTATCCTTTTGGACTCCCATCTTATTTCTAAGCTGTCTGTATGTGTGTTGTGTTATTAATTCTTTTTTCATTTAATAATTAATAAACTTCATGCTTTGTTAATTCAGGAAAGCTGGTTAAATTGTGTCCTTTTAAAACACTTGTTCATTTGGGTCAGGGGAGAAGGTATCCACAAAGAAAGGGATCCTTTTTAAGTTATCCTTTGCAACCAAATGAGGATGGAATAAAGAATGGGAACCAGTACATCCCTCCCAGGAGTCTAACACTTTGTGGCATCCCAATTAGAAATGTAACAAAGTGGGGATTCTTGGCCAGGGCCTTAATGAAATACTTTTGGAAATCTTTCATAATCATTACTTCTCTTCATTCTCTTTTTGTTCTAACTTCAGTGATTGAAGCCACTCATCACACATCATTTAATTTTCTTTCACAAATTCAACAGATGTCTGATTATGTTTCATTTTACAGTCCTAAATTTTAATTCAGGGACAAGCTTATGAGCATTGCCCTTTCACAGCTTCATAATCTGCCGACTGGTGTACACGTTCATAGCTATAACTATCAGAACGCTATGTAATGCTAAAGTTCAGCCATTTCAACATTCAGTTATCATTCAAGTCCATCCTCTGTAAATTGATGCATTAAATGAAGACTTTTAGTTAAATCAAATTACTATCTCCCCTTTCTTATATACTTTTCTTTAGCCAAATCCATTGTCCAATTTTTCTTTATGGGTTTCAAATTTTCACATTTCCATTTGTCTTCCATTTTCTTTCTCCTTTCTTCCAAGTTCAGCTTTTCCATCTATTTCATTTTCCTTTTCTCTTTCTTCTCCCTTGCCAACTCTTTATAAATCCAGTTTTGCTTTTGCTCTTGTGCACTGGAAAGAAAGTAGGAAAAAATACACTTTTTTCATTTCTTTCTTTTTCCTCCAATTAAAGAATTTTTTTCCAATTACCCCTGAACCTTAGTTACTTCTAGCTGTGATACATCAATTTAAGGTTTGTTTCCTTTTAGTTCTAAATGCTGGGTATTACTTTAACCATATCACCTTTGCAAGATCTGCATTTATTTCTATCTTCAATTTACCCACAAACTCTTTCAGTTTAATATTAGTCAAAAATTGCAAATAAGTCCTTGGTACAGTTTGTGTGTCCCAGAAAAGTCCAAGCAACAGCAAAAACCATTCGAAAATTTCAACCGCTGAAATATACTTCACAGCAACTCATATTCCGATGCTAGCACCTTCACATTCTTGTTTCTCAAAGAAATCACAGGCTTTTGATTAAAAAATGTTTGCCAATTTCAATCCTGCACTTGCTTGATAGTCCTAACTTTGTTTTTATTTAACTGTGGAGATCATTTACAAGAGTCCACTGGTGTACTTTTAAGACATGGAATAAAATATTTATTCAACAAAAAAAAACTATATTATTGCATGAGAAAAAATATTGGAAAAGTTGCATTTCAAACACAAAAGGATTTAAACTCACACTATACCCTTTATCCTAGGGGTATCCTTACAAACACCAAAACCCCAACAAAAATGTATCACTTGTTTCACACCATGTCTTCTTGCTCACAGTCGTGATAGGTTTCCTTCTGACAAGGACAAGATGCTTTTTCGTCAGCTGGTATCTCTCCCTGAGACACCTAAATCAAACTCAACATACTATTACTTTAATTTCAGAAACTCATGTGTTTCTTAAGTGATAGTAGGAACTGCAGATGCTGGAGAGTCTGAGAATCATAGAATCATACAGTGAGAAGAGGCCATTTGGTCCATCTCCCCCTCTCACCTGCATCCCAGGCCCCAGGAAGACTTTCCACATCAAGCAATGTTCACCTGCACATCTGCTAATGTGGTATACTGTATCCGCTGTTACCGTTGTGGCCTCCTCTACATCAGGGAAACCAAGCGGAGGCTTCGGGACCGCTTTGCGGAACACCTACGCTCGGTTCGCACTAAACGACTATACCTCCCAGTCGCGAACCATTTCAACTCCCCTTCCCATTCCTCAGACGACATGTCCATCCTGGGCCTCCTGCCGTGCCACAATGATGCCACCCGAAGGTTGCAGGAACAGCACCTTATATTCCGCTTCGGAACCCTACAGCCCAATGGTATCAATGTGGACTTCACAAGCTTCAAAATCTCCCCTCCCTCAACTGCATCCCAAAACCAGCCCAGCTTGTCCCCGCCTCCCTAACCTGTCCTTCCTCCCACCTCTCCCCTCCTCCCACCTGCTTCTCCTACCTACTAACCTCATCCTGCCCCCTTGACCTGTCCATCGTCCCTGGACTGACCTATCCCCTCCCTAACTCCCCACCTACACTCACCTTTACTGGCTCCATCCCTGCCTCTTTGACCTGTCTGTCTCCTCTCCACCTATCTTCTCCTCTATCCATCTTCTAACCGCCTCCCCCTCTCTCCTTATTTATTTCAGAACCCCCTTCCCCTCCCCTATTTCTGAAGAAGGGTCTAGGCCCGAAACGTCAGCTTTCCTGCTCCTCTGATGGTGCTTGGCCTGCTGTGTTCATCCAGCTCTAGACCTTGTTATCTCATGTGTTTCTTAAACTCAGTTTCCAACAGTCTTGTAGTATTTCCTATTTGAGTTTAACACACCTGCCTCACTTTGTTGGTGCACACATACTAATGCACTAAACTACTAATCCCCATCTCTATCTCAAGGGTTCTACAATGGCTGGCACGGTGTTAGCACTGCTGCCTCACAGTGCCAGGGACCTGGGTTCGATTCCACCCTTGGACGATTGTCTGTGTGGAGTTTGCAAATTCTCCCCGTGTCTGCGTGGGTTTCCTCCAGGTGCTCCGGTTTCCTCCCACAGTCCAAAGATGTGCAGGCTAGGTGGACTGGCCATGCTAAATTGTCCAGTGTTCAGGGATGTGTAGATTAGGTGGGTTTATAGAGGGAACGGGTTTGGGTGAGATGCTCTTAAGTTCAGCGTGGACTTGCTGGGCCGAAGGGCCTGTTTCCACACTGTAGGGATTCTATGATTCTACGAATCTCACAAAGCACGTAAACAATTGAGCCTCCAGACTATAAATTAAAGTTATACAATTTTTCTAAGACATTGCTTAGAGGTGCTCACAGTACAAAACATTCAATGAACAACCTGGTATCTTCTGATAGACCATTCACCCATCTGATTCACTCACAATCACAATAATGCTATTTTACCTTTCCAAAACACTCATCTAGATATATCATTTTGGATTTAACATGAGTGAGCAGCAAGTGCTAATAGGAATGGAGGAGCAAACAGCACAATCTCTTTCCAGTAGGGACAGAAACTGTTGTCCTTGACAGGAAACTTACTGACCAAGCTGTCAGGCACCCATTGTTAAAATATAGACTATAGATTTCATGTCTAGGTGGTGAAGGAAGTCTCTTCCTCAAATACTGGTATTTGTGTTCAATCAATGGTGCCTTTCTGTTTTTATTTTTCCTGTTCTTATTTTTCCTGTTCATCCCTTGAAGATGTGAAGTAATGTTAGAGTTCACCTCCAAGGATGTCAGGAGCCTCCTAGAACCTTGGATATTATGCTACTCTGCACATGCAAATTTCTGTTAATAGTGGTGGAGAGTGGAACAGGATGTCACACTCAATTTCAGTCCTGGAATTTTGGTCCTTATTTCAAGGGGTTTGGAGTATAAGTGCAGGGAAATTTTACTGCAATTGACTACTAGTATGACCTAAATTTGAAGTGGTAGGAGTTGAACCCACTTTATCTTATATGAATAAAAGTCTCTGACTTATTAATTAAAATTCATGACTTACAGTAACTGCTGAGAAGAAATAAACTGCTATCTTCAGGTTTGAGGTAGTTTTTAACTTAAGCATAAACAGTTCCTTTGCTTCCAGAGGGCTGATGGCCTCTGACTCAAAAAAACATATCTCCAAGCTATTCAGCTGGGATCCAATCACACATCGTTGTCAAGCAGTAAGTCATTGTCACAGATAACAACCAATCAGCTACTTATTTGCTTACCCAATCTCCATTTGTGGCTCCAGCTTGTCTATAACTAGGCTTTCCCTACTACTTGAACCAACAGCTGTGCAAACAGCACCTATAATGAAAGTCTGGTAACATGCTTTTAAAAAGTATAGCAATCCTTCAACAATCATTGGCTTTTCATCATTAATCATAGAATCCCTACAGTGTGGAAACAGGCCCTTCAGCCCAACAAGTTAACACCAAACGTCAGAGCATCCCACCCAGACCCATCCCACTATAACCCACCTAATCTACACATCCCTGAACACTACGGTCAATTTCGCATAGCCAATCCACCTAGCCTGCACATCTTTGGACTGTGGGAAGAAACAGAAGCACCCAGAGGAAACCCACACAGACATGGGGAGAACATGCAAACTCCACACAGACAGTCACCCGAGGGTGGAATCAAATACAAGAATCGAACCCTGGTGCTGTGAGGCAGCAGTTCTAACCACTGTGCCACCCCAAACCAAAGTGGAGAATGTCCATTACACTACCTCTCGCATGCTAGGCGAGCGCTCTACCATTTGAGCTAATTCCCCGCACCAGCTATTTTCTAATTTCAGTCAAAAGTCAAAATTATAGAAAAATAAGAATGGTACAGTTTTTAAACAGGGGACATCTGGAGTGCGACCTTATGTCAGGGCCAGTGACTGTGGGCTTGACCTCATTTTGATTTTGGACATGTTCAATCTGTTCCTCGGCAATGACCTGCTCGAATCAAAGGTATTAACATCCCCAGGCATCTCTGGGGAGCTAATTAACACCAGGGAGACCAAACATTTGCATGAGAAAATGTCTGGCATTTTCCCTGACTATGTGATCACACATTGTATAGCCACACAAGTTCAGCCAGTAGAATATGAGTCTACTGCAAGCAGGAGACCAACCAGTCCAGTTATCTGAAACTTTTTTTTAAGGAATCTGAACTCACCAATGACATAATAAAAAAATCTTTTTTTTGTAGCAGCCCAACAAGCTGATCAATTGTCAAAAACAATAGCTTAGACTGTTCATGTCGAAGCTGAGGCAGAAGCAGTTCCTGAATGCTATTATATTAGAAATTGGCTGCTAATGAAGATATGGAAACCACCCTCATAGACCTGCAAATGAGGACAGAGCAGTGATCCACTAGGTAGTGGTACTGCCAAAGTACTGAGGTGAAATATTACATCTAGCACACAAAAGCCCTATGTTTGGGTATACCATTTCACTTAAAACCCAAACTCGCATCAGCCAGCATTTTTACTGGTCACAACTCTATGAGGATATAATAAGGTTCCGCAGGACTTGCCACACTTGCCAGTTTGTTGGAGAAACCTAAATTAAAATAAGACCTGCGCCACACTTATGGTTCGCACACCGTCTTTTAGGGAACCATTCAGCAAGGTTTAATGAACTGTGTGGGACACCTGTCCAAAACAAAAGGGTTTAGTTGTAAAATCTTACCATCACGGACATGGCCACCCATTTTCCAGAGGCTGTTCAGCTGAGAACCATAACCACCAAAACAGAGAAGAGGGAATTGACTCAATTCTTCACCCGGTATAGTCTGCCCATCAAGATCCCGTTGGACCAGGTCTGAAACTTCATGTGCAAAATATTGCAAAATGTTTTGGGTAACCTGGGTGCGACTCAGCTGAAATCTTTAGTGTACGATCAGCAGTCACAGGGGCACCAGAATTCTAACACCAGACCACAAAAACAATGATCAAGGCATACTGCCATGAGTACCCCCACAACTAGGATAAAGGACTATATCTTCTTCGGTTTGCTATGAAGGACTCAGCCAATGTGTCCACTGAGTTTACTCTATTTGAATCAGTTTATGCCCGCCAAGTGGAAGGGTCTCTGAAATTAATTAGCAGAGCTTTCTAGTATAGAAGGAGGAAGTCTCCGTATTGACCTTCCAAAAGTGACTCTCCCCATCCTGTGAAGTATCCCGAGAACACTTGCAACTCTTCCAAACAGTGATGAAATGAAAAGCAAATAAACATGCCATGACCCAAACCTATCATCCACGAAATTATGTTGGTACTCGTACTAGCGAGTACTAACATAAATTGGACGCTTAAAAACCTAGTTTAGTGGCTTCTATTGAGTATCAAAGAAACTGAGGGAAGTGAATTACTTGACTGAGACCCCAGGTAAGGCGGGAAAGATAACAAATACAACATGATAAAGCAATATCACACCAAGAAGGGGACAAGCAGGTATTGTCCTGTCCATTGCTACTAACTTAGAGGATGTAGGGTAACTGCATGAACTAGAGGGAGATGTGGATGAGGCCCACACTGAAGCCCCTATAACCTAGATAACCAATACTGAAATACTGACTCCTTATTCCCTCAATTAGGTGCAAAATAGTGAACAACTTAATGAGGTTGCTAACCTCATTTAAAGACATCTGTAGAGTCAAGTCTGGCTGTGAGAGTGGCCTTGTCCATAAAACCACATATTTCAGTTAGGCCCAGAAAAGCTGGCTTGGGAGAAGATCAACTACATGTTGGAATCTAGCAGCAACAGCTGGTTGTGCACATACTCAAGCCAACAGCCCCACAAGTCTCTGCTGACTAAAATGTTAATAGCGACCAGAGACAATTTCTACCCAATACCTCGGCTTGATGATTGCAGATATATAGGATAGGAAAAGTCATCTACATTACCAACATAAATTACTTAAAGGTTAGCCGTAGTATCCTTGACTGCTCCTGTAAAGGAAATCGCCACCTTTGTAACTCCACACAGGCAATACCAGTGTCAAATTATGTCATTCACACTCAAGTGTTCCTGTCATTTTTCATAGGCTGATGGAACAGATAAATGAGGCACACAGAATTGTGTAGTCTACTTAGACAAATACTCATTGTATGGTGACACCTGGGAAACGCATTGAAGCAAATGGAAGTGCTGTTCTGGAAAATACAGTTAGCTAACAAATAACCTACCTAGGACATGGAGTAGGTCAAGGACAAGTACTGCCTAATGCCCCAAAGATAAAATCAATAATACAGTTCCCCATTACCACAACAAAATAGGAAATCCTGAGGTTACTGGGAATGTGTGGTTTGTAGTAAAGATTTGAAACAAAGTTCAGTGCTGTAGCTGAATCATTTTCAGAACTACTACAGAAAAAATGCAAAAGTAGTATGGCTTGAAAAATGCCCAACTGGTCTTAAAAACCTGAAGGCCATTTTAACAAATGAGTTTGAGCTTGTAGCTCCAAGCTTTAAGTAAGTATTTAAAATAGCTATTGATGCAAGTGATATCGGTGTAAGAGCTAGTCTTCTTCAGGAAGACAAATCAGGAATAAATATATCAATCAGGTACTTCTGAAAAAAACAAACAAACATAAGAGATTGTACTTTACAGAAGAGAAGCATACCTTTGGTTTATTACTGGCTTACAAACAGTTGTCCAAAATAGGCACAGAGACACCAAGTTCTAAATAAATGACAAGCTATCAACTTTTGTGGAAAAGTATAAGAAGTGATACAAAATGATTGTGGATAGAAATTAAGTGGCTGTTTGGAGGGAGAAATACACAGAAATTCACACCAAAAGATATGAAGGGAACTTAAAACAATAGCCCTTCAAAAGGGAGGAAGAAGCAAGTCAAAAAGATTTCACTATGATCTTTTCTGACTACGAATACAACCGAAGGGGCTACTGATGACCCTTGGCTCAACAGATTAGGTCCCAAACTGCAGACACATTTTGTGATATTCCCTCTAAATTTTCATCTCTACTGGAATGCGGGACTAAACGTTCTCACTGTACTAGCCTATGATTGATTGTTAGCATACCGTGAAGGTCATGGTTGAAGAACTACACCTTAGTCACCCTTGTATTTCAGGTAAAGACCATCCAAGAGTTCTGCAAACCACACAAAAGAAACGCAACAACAAAAGAACTCCCTCTCACTCTGAGTGCTGGAATTCAATCAGTGTCAAAAGAAATCACAAGCACTGAATTTCAACCAACTTGCAAAACTAAGGATCTTGAAACCAACTGTTCAACTACCTACGTGAATGCTACCAGTAACCTCTCAACGCCCACCATGTTCAGCTATCTGCTCTTTGTGAATAACTCAGAGTCTGGTCTATATAACTTTTTTAAAAATTATTATCTTGTTGGACTTGCCACTCATTTCTAATCCATGTGTATGTGCACTGTATTAGTATTCTTCTTACATACAGTAAGTAACAAATTCACTCTTTTTGTTACATCAAAATATCCTGGTTAAGTTGCCTCTTTTTAAAACCTAAGTTCGTATGGTCTGGAGAAAAGTGTATAAAAGGAATGCTTTTTATATTAACCTTGCTGCAAAATGAGAAAATGGTTGATTTGATTTGATTTATTATTGTCACATGTATCTAGGTACAGTGAAAAATTTTGTTTTGCATGCAGTACAGGCAAATCACACTGTGCAAAGATCATAAGGTGATAGAACAGAGCGAGAAATACAAATTTATGGCTGCAAAGTAGGTGAGGTTTAAAAATGCAGAACGATTATAGGAAATGTGAGAATAAAATCTGCTGTACAGAGCACACAAAGAGTCGCCCTGTGTCGGTGCCATCTTAAATTGATTAAAGAAGAAGAGACTCAGTTGGGAATTTAACAGTTTAGAGTATCCTGTTGGGAATTTAAACATTTTGGGGAATCTCACCCGGGATATGTTTGCAACAGTACATCCAGTTGTATCTCTAGAAATATCCTTATATTTCATAAATAACCTTATTAGATCTCCCCATTACTGTTCCTTAAGTATGAAAATATATTAATTGTTTCAGTATTTCAATACAGTATAAGCTAGTGAATTGGAGGAGGTTTGCTTTGTAAACTATCTTCTACCTTCCTCTCCCTGAAACCCTCTACTACTCTTACCATCTGAAATACTTGCTCTTTCTCATCTTCCTCCCTACAATAATATTGCTTTAACATATTTGTGTGACCTAAGTGTTTCAGCCTCCTCTGATCAGGAGTATCTACCAGATTCTGTACTAAACCACCTAATTAACTTGTACTGATCACTGAATAAGTTTCAGTGGTTCACTTTGTAAAGGTGTAACATTAACAATTTGTTTCCCATTTGAAATATTTGTCTACTTTGCCTGAGGAGTTTTCAAAGTCAGTGTTTCTAAACTTCTCCTCAATTGATTTTAACAGTCCATTTATCTCATGACCATAGATCAATTTGAATGGTCTAAACCCAGGAGATTAATTCCAGGAATCTCTGGTAGCAAATACTAAGGATTCTAATCCTTTGCCCCAATCCTATGAGCATTGGTGACAATACATTTCAATTATTGCTTTAAAAGTAGTATTTCTCCAAAGCTTCCTGCGTTTACAGGTGATAGACAATGGACTTCAACTGTTTTATATCAAAATGCTTTCTTTTGGCCTGAAACATTTTAGACCTAAAGTTTTAGACCTAATAACTTAGATCTAATTGTATTTTAATTGGTATCCATAACAAGTCAAGACATAACTGAGTTAATGTTTCTACTTTAGCTGTAATTTCTGGAAATTGCGTTGTTACATCCATAATTGTAAGGACATACTGGTAACATGCATTTTTCATAATGGTCCTAGACAATCTATTAACTTGGACTGAATAATTCTTCAGAAGCTGATATGGATATTAAAAGTGCCAGTTTGATTACATGTTTAGGCTTTCCTACTACTTGACATAAATAGTATGTGTTACAGAACTGCACTATGTCCTTATGAAGTCTTGACCAGGGAAAATGTCTGAGTTTTCAATATCCATACATGTCCTGTGCTACTTGTAATATCTAATGATTTCAGGCAGTGACATGATCTGATGAACAAATGGTCTTTCCTTATCTGCAGCTCTATGAGGGTGTATCCACTTCCTTATCAGAACTCCAATTCGAATATAATAATACTTCAGTTCTCCTTCAACCCAACTTTAAGTGTGATCTGACAGTGTTAACTTTATTAACTCTGGATCTGCTTTCTCAGCTTCAACTGGCGAAGGCATGATAAACACCTCTTTTGAATCATCCCATCTTTAAAGAAAATTTTGCCTATTCTGACATCTATTTGTGATATTACTCTTACCTCTGCTTATGGATTTTGTTTAGCTATTCCTTTCCTCACTACACATGTTGAAACAATACTGAGAACTGTCCTTTAACCTCACTCGGACTTTCTGTGATTATAGGCAAACTCCCACCAAATTATCTAGGAGCAACTCCGTGGGCTTTCTTTATAACTACAACTGTTTGAGACAAGTCAAACTTTGGTTGTACTTTGTACAACCGAACTATGATATACTCCCCCCTTATCCCGTTTATTCACATTTTAGCTTTCACTACATTAACTGGAGGGAAACTGTGTTGTTCTTCAGTGAAAGAAGTTCATTAGTTCCTGTGGCTTTTAATACAGTCATGGGTTAAAGTGCATCAGTTGAAAAAAAAGGAGCTATCTTTATTTTTGACAAAGGCCATTATTGACTAGAAACAAAAACAAAGTTGCTGGAAAAGCTCAGCAGTTCTGGCAGCATGTGAAGAAAAAAATCAGAGTTAACGTTGCGGGTCCGGTGACCCTTCCTCAGAACTGTATTTTTCTCTCTTTGTTCTTTCTGTATCACTTCTCTCTGAAATTGAAGTTCAAACTTTCACATCTCCACCCCCTGCTTTTTAAATTCCTTTTCTATCTCAAACTGCCTTAATTCTTTTTCACATTCAAACTGCTTCAACCGTAATTGAATCCTTGCTAAATTAAGTGATTCACCAACTGATGTGCCAAGCATCCTTTGCATTTTCACCAGTCCCAGATGCTTTGCCCATATTCCAACTAATCTTGCAGGCAATTTCACTGGGTAGGAATGGGCAGGAAAATATCGACAGGAATAAAATAAAATTCTGAAGATCAAATATCCAGATCTCAAGGGAGGGTTAAATTGTCTCTCACAGTTGTTTTTGGCTTTATCATAATGATAGGCTGTTGTTTATAAAGTGATGGTTGTTCTTCACTTCAGTAATTGATCTGGTGGACTAAGGTCTTTCCTTGTATTAGTTTTTTCTGAGTTTCTTGGTTTTTCCTTCTTTTCAGATCTTCTGGGAGAAAGGAGAGAAAAATGTTTTCCGTTTACCAGCTCTGGAGGTTTCTGGCTGCTGCACACTTACAGATCTGTAACAAACTGTAGTTGAACCAATCAAAGGATTACATAGATAGTAGGAACTGCAGATGCTGGAGAATCTGAGATAACAAGGTGTAGAGCTGGATGAACACAGCAGGCCAAGCAGCATCAGAGGAGCAGGAAGGCTGACGTTTCGGGCCTGGACCCTTCTTCAGAAATGGGGGAGGGGAAGGGGGTTCTGAAATAAATAGGGAGAGAGGAGGAGGCAGATAGAAGATGGATAGAGGAGAAGTTAGGTGGAGAGGAGACAGACAGGTCAAAGAGGCGGGGATGGAGGCAGTAAAGGTGAGTGTAGGTGGGGAGATAGGGAGGAGATAGGTCAGTCCTACCTTGGTAAACATGACAGTAATAAATCAAATCAAATCACTTGATTTTTCCAAGTCACAAAAATCTGTTGCTATTTCAACCATATACAAGTCCAACTTTGATTCCAGTTTATACTGCAGAAAGGAAAATTCTGTGGCTCCTTACACAGGCTCCAGAAGACAACTGTTGGCTATGCACACTGAAGTGCTTGATGCAATATTAAGGAACATGGAGAAGTATGGAATTGACTTTGCAGAGGTTGGAACCCATTCCTTCCAGCCTGGAAATGGAGGCAAAATGAAATAGAACATTTGCAATCCCACCCATGATAACACATCAGATGGCCTAAGTCTCAGCTTCCATTGCAGGGAGGCAGAAGCTAATATATTGGTAGAAGCCCAAACTAAAGCCATGTAAGATCAATTTGGCTGCGTCAACTCAGCCTGCTCTCATTCAACTTTGGTTTGCTGTCATGCAAGTTTACCAGTGTTCAAAGAACTAGCAGAATGCCACAACTGTCCAAACATCTCTCCTCCATCACGTTGTTCAAATTGCTGAGCTGTACCAGTCTGCAGAGTGGCTACATGGGGCACTAAACTGCTGACTTTTATCAGGATGACAGCATTCATTCTTCTATTACTGCCAAACCACTAGATGCCCTGCTGTTGCCTGCCAGTTAGTCAACTTGCTATGACCCATGCTGAACTGGTGCAATATGAAGTCAGGGCTTAGTGTCAATCACCTTGTGTTCATTCAGTATTGTGATAGAAAATAGTCTCATTCTTCATTCTGCCTTTGTAAAAACAAGACTCACATTTAGGTAACACAACTGCCAATATGTGCACAGAAAGTCCCTTCAAACAGCAATGTGATAATGACTAGATAATCTGTTTTTGCTTTGTTGGTTTAGGGATAACCATTGATTATGTAATTGGGAATAATGCATTGTTATTAAAAATTTCTATGAAATATATTTGGATAGCTTCATTTTCAGAAAGATATAAGACTTATATCAGAAATATGCATTTGTTTTTGAACTTGAAACAGATATCATGGCAGAGTGTAGTAAATAGTGGCTGGCAGCAATCAATTATTTGTTCTGAAGCAGGGTCATTGGACTCAAAACGTTAACTCTGCTTTCTTTCCACATGTGCTGCCAGACATGCTGAGATTTGCCAGAAATTTCATTTTTCATTTCAGGTCTTCAGTTCTTTGTTTTAATTTAATTTAATTTAATTTGCCGGATCTATTGTGTTTCTCCAGTACTTTCTGTGTTTATTAACTGGGACATCCGTGATATTGAATAGCAGACTAATAATTGTAAGGCCACTGATTATATTGCCACATCATTCTATGTTATGTATAAACGCATAACAGGAGCTCAATTGACTGGATGGCTAGTGCGTTGCTTAAGTTAATGCCAACTGCACAGGGTTTGATCCTTGTTTCAGATGTAATAGAGTAAAGGCCTTCTTCCCCTCCTAACTTGTATGAAATCATGGCAATTTGCAGTGGTTTGGTGAATAACTGGTAAAGACCCACCTTTGGTCAGAGATGTTTAAATGAAGTGCAGATTATTTCAGAACACAATTTTTTCAAATTTTATATTGTTGAGATAATGTTACTGACTTAAATAAAGGTAATGTTATAAATTACATAAATATGTTATAAATGTATATAAATATGTACAGAACTCATCATTCATTAGTTCAAATAAATTTATAAACAAACCTTAAAAATATAATGATATTAAGATTTGTCTGTATTTACATTCTATATTAGTAAATGCAGTTATTACAGTATATAGCAAGCCTGAATATGTGGCAAATAGTTGTCTTAAAAGATTAAAATCTACAGGAACATTAGGAACTGTCAAAATATTTTCTGAAATTGGGCAATTGAATACTTCTTACAAGCTGCCTTTCTGAGTTTGTGATTGATTTAGAATCAGTTACAGCAAAGAAGTCTATTCACCCTGTCATAGCTGTGCTAGCTCTTTGCTAAAGTATTTGATACAAATTTTACAATTATCTTTCATAGATATTGCATATAAAGTACAATAATCTCCTCTTCATCTATACCGGAGGTGACTCATTTCTTACACTGGTAATTTTTTGCACTTGAGTAACTCTCCCTCATCTCTCTGTTAGCGAGTTTAATATTTCAGACGAATTTTATATCACTAAGCTACCTTTATCCGAAAGAAACCCAATTCAAAGCAGGGGAGTAAAAAGCTAATTGTCAGGAAACTGAGGAGAATAGTTTTGAGGCTTTGCTAGGTGTCAGAAACTTATCACTAAAACAATGGTGGCCAATATCATAAATTGTGAATGCACCACCAGCTTCCTGATGGCAGCAAGGATACATTGTACTATATCAGGGACAAATAGGGACAAGTAATAAATGTTGTCCAGCCAGCAACGCCCACGATTGAATAAAAAAGAACAAAAACCTTGCTGCTGTATAAACTTTGCGCACAGTGATGATACGGGAGGAGCATGCGCAGTGAGCGCCATTCGGCACTTTGCAGATTATAAGAGACAGAGCGTAAGCAAGGAGACGACGGTTTGGCTTCAATTTAAAAATCAAATTAACGGCTTTATCATCAAACATGATGAACGGGGCCGTGACTTTAACTTCAACGGAGGTGAGTGAGTTTAAATGAAAGAGAAACACAGTGCGACATTTCTCGGTCCCCTTTATATTTTAGATTTTTGTTTACATACATAATATAGTTCTAAAGTTTGACATCAGTGTCTTTGCCGCAGGGAGAGAGTTTACCTCAGGAGACAGGCTCCTCATCAAGTGGTGAGTAGATAAATATTTCTCTCGGTGAAGCTGGTGCCGCCAGTTTTTTTTTTGAGGGGTAGGGGGCGAAGGAGGTCGCTACAGTCTCACCCCGGCCTTTACCTTCATGTTTGCACCTCGTTCTCCTTCCCCACCGCCCCAGTGACCTTTCGCCAAAACCGACAACCTGGGGCGCGCGCCCTGACCCTCTTCACCTGTGCACGCGCTAACTGCCCCACACCCTCCCCCGGGAGCTTTAGTCCATCCGACTTCTGTGCTCCTTACCCTTTCGCTACCCCCTCACTTTTTCCTTTCTACCACCACCCCCCCCCCCTTGCTTCCTCCCTCCAAAACGGTGAAATTTCTTAGCCCACCCCTCTCTTCCCCCTGCCCAGAATCATAACTGCCGAAAGGAGACCATTCGGTCCATCCAGTGCAAATTGCATTTCTGTTAACAATTCCAGTTTAATTCTCTTTTCTCTTCACTCCCATGAATTTCCTTTGGAAGTAATTCATTGTCACTGCTTCCACCAATTTCCTAGATAGTAAATTCTGTGATGTTGCCACTTGTTGTGTAAATTATTGTTTTTCATATTTCCACTATATCTTGTGCAAAATTTAAATCTGTATACTAGTTATTAATAGGAACCACTTTCCTTTGACTATCTTATTGCACTAAACCAGTCATAAGCTTGTATGCCTCTATCAAATATTCTTTCGCTCCAACAACCTCTGTTATCTCCAATGAAATAAAAGCAATGTACTGTTAATACAGGAGATCTGAAATAGAAATGAAAAGTTCTGGGAAACTCGGGTCTGTCAAATCTGTGGCAAGAGAAACAAGAGTTAATGTTTTGAGTCCAGTATGACTCTTATCTGGGACTAGACTTGACATGTTAACTGTTTCTCTCTCCATAGATATCATCAGACCTGTACTGTTTGTATTGCAATTCCTCTAACCCTATCTTGTAAAATTTCACATCCTCGTAGCAGTCTTGCATATCCCCACTGCACTCTCTTCAAGTGCCTCCACACCATTCTTGAAGTGTTATTAGAACAGGATGCTACACTGTAGTTGTGGCTTCACCAAAGCTTTATATTTTAAAAAAATTAAACATTCCTTAATTTTTCATGCAGTGCAGATTGAGGTTTTTCTTACTGTGTTGTGGCACTTTTTCTGAAGAAATCTTTTTACTACGAAGAATGCTCCATGATATGATGTTGTTGAGTTTTCCAGCAGAGGCAAAGCGTAAAATTGGAAATATCCATCTCGATCATAATATAACTTTGTAGGTAAAATAAATTTAGGTAAGTATGGATACTTCTATACTATGGTTATCCATAGGATCAAATTGAAATGGAATACAGTATTGTGATCACCTATCTTTTTCAATACATGATGTGTTCTTTCTTTCTACAACATTACATTGATCAAGATTAATAATGACATAAGCTATTGTCCCTTCCAGTTATGGTTTAGAGATCGAGCACTGTTGCAAAAAGATGTAATGTTGAGACTGCTGTAACACTAGTGTACAGAACAGTATTGGGTCCCTTCATTTCTGATATGGTGAAAAATAGTTGCATGTATGGTCTTCAAGAAATTGAATTAACACCCTTTCATCAAAAAAGAACAAATTGTATTTTGCACCTTTAGCACGAAAGGAACGTAAGGTTAAGTTTTTTTTTTTTTTTTGGTGACTTTCATTCACTGCCTAGAAACCATCTTTAAAAATGGTTGACTTTACCAAATCCCAGGATTTTCATATTGTTTGCAACATTTCTATTTAAATTATTTTCTTTCCTGAGGTTTTGTTGCAAAAGTTTATTGCAGGTGAGTTTATAATTAGAAAGAAACCAGAAGCCAAAGGGGAATATATAGTATCATTTTCAACTAGTTTCATTCAGATTGGTCAAGTACAGATCTCCAAACCTTTTCATATATCATGAAACTTAACAGCAATTGTCTCATTTTAGTAATAAAAACAGAAGTTGCTGGAAAGCTGAGCAGGTCTGGCAGCATCTATGAAGAAAAAAAAATCAGAATTACCGTTTTGGGTCCTTCCTTTGGGTCACTAGACCCAAAACCTTAACTCTGATTTTTTCTCTTTACACGTGCTGCCTGACCTGCTCAGCTTTTCCAGCAACTTCTGTTTTTGTTCCTGATTTACAGCATCCACAGTTCTTTTCAGTTTTTATTTTGTCTCATTTTAGTGTTCATTTTGGGTAATGTTCAGTATTTTCTCAAAATATTTCACTTGTTTGTCCTTATTGAGATCTATAATCTGGCTTATCTCGGCGATCATAATTTATTACTATATTTAATTTTTAATATTTTTAAAAATTCTTTTAATTTTTTTTCTGGCTTAACAGAGACCTACAAATCACCATTTTAGCACGAATTCAGTGTAAGTACCTCAGGCAGGCAAACCTATTTGAATTGGATTGCAGATGAAACAATTTAGATAGCTCAGCTTGCCTGAAATTAGTGAGGAGATGCAGGGGAATACATATGCACTGGTAATTTTCTACCACGGTTTAAAGTGTGTAAATAAATATCTGCTGAGGATAGATCACGTTGAGTTAAGATGGTCAAGACTGCCAACACTCATCATCTAGCTGTGAAGAATGGTTGTTCGGATGATATATTGAAGCATGGTTGGTACCCGTGGAACTGTATCTCTGAAAATATTGCCAACCTCAGCAAACAGTCGAAGAACATCAGAAAAAAAATAGTGCTGCAGGCCTTTGTATAATCTCATGTTAGCAATGATGATCTATTACTGTATATATCTTTAATGAATGTTAAATGGGAAAACTTTGAAGGCAAGTACCTGTAATGAATAAATTCTACATTCTAACTTAATCTATTTGTGTTTGTAGTATGGTCTCACTAAATCAAAGTTTATTCTACCTTAGCTTGATACATAAAGTTCATATTTCCTCCAGCTTGTACTTCTGAGGAAGACACCTATAGCCACTGACCATAATAAATGCTGGCCAGCCAGCAATAAAATTGATCAGCCATGAATAAAATGAATAAATGAATAAAACAAATTCATCATTTGGCCAAGGTCATATTGGCTGAATGTTTTTCGATGTAACGAGTTTAATGTTGTGTTATGTTATCTGTAATTGAGAGCAAGAATACGTGACATTGGAAGCTCTAGATAGCCGCCAAGGTGAGCTGACTAGCTTTTCTTTTTCTTGATTTTCTTAAATGCCTGTAGTACTACACTGTTGTGTTGTATTCACATAACCTGCAAATGTACGATCATGTTCTTTTACAAAAATGCATTTCATATTCACGGGGTTTATAGGTTAGTAAATCACTTTGGAGAAAACTTCTCAAACGTATTGCCTCATAAATCTTGTGTGCTAACTGACATTGTACTCGCATACCACTTTTAAGATCAGCAATGAATACAATCAACTGCAAGATCCATAAGTTGATCTTAAATGTTGTTTGTCTAATTATGCTTGCTAATATTGGATGTTTTATGCATTTCTATGAACTATCTGATCTAACCTATAATCTTGTCCTCCTACTACGGAACTATAAAAAGTCTTGAGGGACTGTAAAAATATTTTCTGAAGTTTAGCTATTGAATATTTGAGCTCAAAATTTATATTCTCAAAATTAAAGATCTAATGCATAATACAACTGCCTTTCACACCCCACGAGTGAATTTATAAAAAAGGAGAAAAATACTAGTTTTCCACTATGAAGCCTTCCTTCACTGTCTGAGGTGATGGCAGCCTTCTATTTGACAATGCTTTACACCATAATAATCAACTGTTAAACATCACGTTGTGTGGCTGAAGAGCCCTGCTCTGGCTTGTCTGTCTTTGCCTGATTGTGGAGGTAATGAACTGGTGCTCAGTTCACCTGGAGAGGTCTTTGGATTAGAAATCTGTTATCCGAACATGGAGAATCCAGTGCATACATCATTGGCCTAGTGGCTTAGTATTGAGTGTCTACTGATGTAATTAGCATGTTCC
>NW_025967825.1:0-2191 GCF_021869965.1 Rhincodon typus | reverse complement strand
CCCCCCCCAAAAATAGGAATACCTTTCTCAGGCAGCAAAGGTGCCAGTTGTTCAGATTTTTCCACTGCCTTTTATGTATTATGAGCTTCCCTCCGCTAGAAAGCAGTGTGCTGAGGATTCAGAAACAGTGTTTGATATTCACAGTCAGGCTGTTGTCTTTTTCACAGAGTTAACAAGTTGACTAATGTTGCCAAGTTTGTGGATGACATAAAAATAGGCGGGAATACAAGTAGTGAGGGTGATACAGAGCCCATAGAGATTAAGCACATGGGCAAAAACTTTTGACGTGTGGGGGAAAAGTGAAAAATTAAGTATTTTAAAAGTGTAAGAGCTGAATATTATTTAAATGGAGAAAGACTGCAGAAAGCTACAGTGCAGGGGAGTGTGGGAATCCTTGTGTACAAATCACAAAAAGCTAACATCCAAGTTCAGCAGGTAATAGAGAAGGCAGTTGACGTGTTGGCCCTTGTTGCAAAGAGAATAAAGTATAAAGGTAGGGAGGTCATGTTAAAGCTTATAATCTGCACTGGTCAGACCATACCTGGAATACAATGAACAGTTGGTCCTCAGAGATAAGATTCACTAGGTTGATTCTGTGTCTGGGAGGGGATTTTCATATCAGGACAAGTTGAGTGGGTTGAGTTTTTGCTCATTGTAGCTTAGAGGAATGGGAGGTGACTTTATTGAAACATACAAGATTCTTGCGTAGCTTGACAGGGTACATGCAGAGAGGTTGATTCTTGATGTGAGAGAGATTTGGATCAGAGGGCATGACCTCTGAGTACTCGGTCGCCAATTTAAGATTGTTGAACCATAATTTCTTCTCTCAGGGCAATGAATCTGTGGATCTTTTAAGTGCAGTGGCTATAAAGGCTGAGCTGGGAAGTGTATTTAATGTTTAGTTAGTCAGATTTTTAATTTTTAAAGAAATCAAGGTTTATAGGGAAAGGCAGGAAAGTGGAGTTGAGGCTTCTTGATTAGTCATAGTCTCAGTAAAGACTGGAGTAGACTTGCAAGCCCTACTCAGCTCTGGTTATGTCCAAGCTGAGTGAATCCTTAAGGCTCATAACAGCTGCAGTATTTGCATATGAGGGTTGATTTCAGCATTAAATGGCAGTTAGCTGGTATTGTAGAGTTTAAATATATGAAGCTATCACTAACTTCTAATATTACCTTTTATCTGTGCAAGTAAATGATAGTATGGCAACATATGCATTTTCACACTTGTTTTCACGATACTGCTTATTAAACAACTCTATAGGTTTGAAAGAGTTTCTCCGTCTGCTGCTGCAGGCAATCATCAGAATGGGATGTTAGTGTGCATGTCAGTGTACAATTCTTCTTGTCTTAATGTTCAAGCAAGCAGGATGAAAGTTCTGGTGTGCAGAAAATAACCTCAATAGATGATCTGAAGACACGTGGCAGCAGAATATGTCACCAGAGACAGTCAGTACCAGAACATGACCCTATTTGACCCATTCTTGATCTCAAAGGCTTCTGATATTGATATGCAGATGGAATTTCTGCTTTGAATGAAAAAGCTTTCAAAAGTTTGCACCTTCACCATAGTTCACACTGGGAAGTGAATGTGTATTGCAGTCAGCGCTATCGTAGCTCCATGTGTTGTGAATGCTATTCAGAGTCCTGTCTGGTAATTACCTAATCTTGAACGTCTCCAGTATAACTGGTGGTATGGCTTGTTCTGAAAGTGTTAGGTCTACAAATCCCATGGTATGAGAAAAGCCAACTAAGTTAGCTTATTTAGTATTCTCAGGTTAGGTTTCTGAGACAGAGTTAAAGATGTTCTGATGTAAGCATTCTGCTGACAGTGTCAAGCCCTTCATGTCTGTGTAATGGAGTACAGTGTTGTAGCATAAATACTTGACAGGTTGCCTGGACCTATCTAGGTTGAGACAGATGGAGACAACTGTCTATCTGAACTATTTCTTTGTGCAATGGATGGGAGATGGAGAAGAGAGAAATGGTTGGAGTTCTATCATAGAAAGTAGTGAGTTCCTTGCATTGAAACCTGAACCTTACTCGTGTGTTTCTTCAACTCTTTCAATAAGGTGAACATGTAATGTTTCACTTATAGTTCTGTACTGTCTATTGTACCTATGCATCTTGTAACTATGCTGATGTTCAGCCTATCAACTTTCATGACAATTAGTTTTTTGAGGCAATTTGACCA
>NW_025967824.1:18898-25000 GCF_021869965.1 Rhincodon typus | reverse complement strand
ATCTGTTCTTCCTAGAATCATAGAATCCATTTGGCGCATCAGCTCTGCTCCAACCCTCCAACAGCATCCCAACCAGACCCACTATACCCCTATAAATTTACAATGGCTAATCCACCTAACCTGCACATTCCTGGACACTACAGGGCAATTTAGCATGTTCAATCCTCCTAACCTGTACATCCTTGGACTGTGGGAGGAAACCAGAGCACCCAGTGGAAACTCACAGAGACACAGGGAGAACATGCAAACTCCACTCGGACAGTCACCCAAGGCTGGAATTGAACCCAGATCCCTGGCACTGTGAGGCAGCAGTGCTAACCAACATGCCACCATGTAACTTTTTCTTGTAAATCATGAACTTTTTTTAAAGGTATAGATTTCACTCAGCCTGCCTCTGCAGCCAGTAACTTATATTTGTTTCATGTACACCTAGCCTAACGTCCAGAAAATCTGGCCATCCTGGAATTAAGACTCCATCTCTGAGTCACTTATCCTGATTGTGAATGCAAATCTAGGAAATGTTCCGATACTACACTCCTGATCTGAGAGCAAAAATTCAGTCCCAAACTGAAGTCAGTGATGTCATGATGACTATTAGAAAAATGCTTTTTTATTGTGTTCATCATCTGCTCATCACTAAAGGTCAGCATCTGTTAAAGTTACACATACTGAAAGAATTGTTCTATATTCTAGGAATTTTTCGGTTAATTTCAGAATTCCAACATCTGCAAGTTTTCTGAATTTTTATATTTTTTTTGCACTTATACTATTACTTTCTAAATAACATTCAAGTAGAAATTATTGCACAAAATCATGTTGCTTTGATGATTTATTCAATGTGGTTGTCACACTGATACTTCATTCACAGCCTACAGCACAGAAGAAAATCAGTTTAACATGCTCCCACCCCTGACCTAATGACATTCTAATATACCTTGACCAGTTTTCAGGAGATATGTGGCTCTGAAAATAGCTCTGAGTCACGATCAAGAGCAAATAAATTAAAAATTTCCTTATCCTTCATACAAATCTTGTTTTTATCTGTAATCGAAGAGGATTTGTATTTCACGATAACGTCAGGCAGAAACTGTACGTTTAAAAAAAATCAGAAAGACAAACCAAACTCTATTGTCAGGCGTCCACATCTTTGGGCTCCCTGAGTTTCACCAGTCTGGGTTTTCTGTCCCCCAACTGCTCCCCTCAACCTGTTCACATGAGGTGGTATTATAGAAAATTAGTAAGCCCTTTCCTCCACCCTCATGACTGCGTATATGGATATAAATGTATGGACATCCTTGAGTGCTTCTGTGGCACTGTTCCTTGATTTAGCCATCTTGTTGTTTCTAATCAACTCAAACAAAAGCACAGATCAGGGAAAGCAACTTGAGTGACTGGATTAGGGTAGATGGGAGAGTGGGAAGGATATGTGTAGACTGGGAAAAAGCTAGTTACAAAATAGAGACGTGAAGTAACAGAAGGAAATTTATTGCCAATTGCCCCTTTTTCTGGAGAATTCCTGTTTGGTTATTTTCTGCCAGTCTGACTTGAACAGGGTACACTGATTCCAATATTCTTGCCATTATTTTACAAAACCAGAAACAGGGGCTTTAGAGCCTTCTTGTTCCAACCAGCTGAAGTCCTGGTTAAAAATGATAGAAGCAGTTACAGTTCCTCAATTTGCTGCTCTGTGGTTTGCTCTTCTGCTTGCACAGCCTCCTGCACATAGACAATGAACTCGGATGTTTCTTCGCCCTGAGTGTAAACAGTCACTGTCTCAATCCCTTCCACATCATCAGAAGAGACTACAACTTGCTCTACCAGATGATGACCCTCTCCGAGCTCCACTGAAGCTTGCTCCAAGGCCTGCTGGATCATCATTGCATGATTGCCTGCTGTTTCATCCTCAGCCTGAGGGTAAGAAACCAACCAAAAAGGAAAGAATTAGAAAAACTTCCCTACTGAATTTCCAACTTCAGAGATATCTTACCACAGAATGCTATACTTTTTAATGTCCTCCCCGACTCTTCCAATTTTGTTTTTTCTTCTCCAAAACGTGCTGGCTTTTTACCTAAAACTTCAATGACAATAAATGAATGTTCTTCCTGAGTGAGCCAAGGCTGTAAAAGGTAAAATTGTCAATCATAGTTGTTACCGCAAGACTATACATGGAACTGCCATGGGTAACTGACTGCGAAGATTTTGTGCAATGAGTGAACATAGCTTCTTGAGGAAGCTCTTAATCCAGGCATGTGCAATGCATGATGGGCCCCACTAAAATTCAAGAATAATGGTATTGTTACCTTCACCTTCCTCCTGATAGTGGCAGACTGCTTGCTCATTTGCAAAGATATATTAGACAGTCAGGAGGTTGCATTAACTTAATCAGCAATCTCCCTTCCTGCAACTTGACCTTATGCTTTTCCTGGAGATTCCCCATAAGCATCAAAATAAAGTTACTTTGCTTTGGTAGGTCTCCTCAAGTCCTTCAATTTGTGACAGCATATAGTAATATCACTATTTCCAGCCAGATGGACTTGACTGAGTAATTCCATCATTAATTTAGCCTTGAAACTGCTATAAAGGACTGGGATAGACTGTACCCATATCATTTGTATAATCCTCCACTCAGTGAATATTGCTGGGCAAATAATTGTCATTTTATCAGAAGCATTTGAGGCAGTTTCAGATATGGGGCTATTTGCTGTGCTGCTTTTAAAATAGATTTTATAAGCTGAGTTAATAGACTGTTTGAGTAAATTCTATCCTGTTTCCAAACCATTCGCTGACACAGTGCAAATAATTCAATTCAAATCAAATAAATCTCAGTTTTCTCTCCTTGCACAACCTGAGGGCAAGGTAGAAATCCAGGAGGAGAAGTGGGATACATTGTGATCTCCAGTGACAGATATCTTAATGACCACTGACAATGCATATGTATCTGACTCAGTGGATCTCATTCTAGGTAGCTACAGATGTCTGTATGTGACCTGTCATAATTGCTGATGACTATATAATGGTTAGTATTATTCCTGCCTTTTCAATGACTTAAATTGTCCTTGTCCAAATACCAAGACCGGGACAATATTCAGGTTTGGAGTAATAGATGCAAATAATTTTCAAGTTCTGAGTTCTGAGGAAGGGTCACTTGACTCAAAATGTTAACTCTGATTCCTCACTACAGATGCTGCCAGGCCTGCTGAGCTTTTCCAGCAACTTCGGTTTCTGTTGCAAAGAATTTTCAAGCCACGCAAGTGCCAGGTAATGACAATCTCCAACAAAAGAGAATCTAACCATCTCCATTTGACATTCAATGGCATTACCATTACTGAAAATCCCATTTTCAACACTCTGGAGCTTACCTTTGGCCTGAAACTGAACTGGACCAGTCATGTAAATACTGTGGCTAAAAGAGCAGGTCAGTGGCTGGGAATTCCTACGTTAGTAACTCACTTCCCAACTCCCTAAAGACTGTTCACCATCTACAAGGCAGAAGTTGAATATTCTTTTTGTTGGCACCCCATTCATCAAAGTAAATATTTACTCCCTCTACAATGATGCACAGTGGCTGCAGTATGCACCATATGTTAGATGAACTGCAGCAATTCACCAAGGCTCCTTTAAATGGAACCCCCAACCTAAGCCCTCTAACCAGCTGGAAGGCAAAATGCAGTACATGCATGAGGAAACCAACAACTGCAAGTTCCTCTTTAAGCCACACAGCATCCTGATTTGGAATGATATTACAAATCCATTAGTGTCACTGGGTAAAATCCAAAAATGCAGTATCCCCACTGATTGTGGGAATCTCTTGCCCGAGACTGTTCAAGTTGGAAAAGACACAGCAACAGAGGTGCTAATCATTTTTAGTAACGCCAAGATGTAGTCAAGTACAAATAACATAAGTGTCCAAAAACCTGAGTGTCCCAACTACCTGCTACTTCAAACACCACCTGCACCATGTGTGGCAAATTGTGTGGATTCAGTATTGAATTATTTGGCCACCAAAGGACTAAAAATTTCAGAGTGGGGAAAAACAGACAGAGACACTGCCCAAGGAAACGATGCTGCTCCTTTCTTGCTGTTCATCAGAGTTTCAAGGTAAAGATACAAAAGCTGTTTCCTGCTATGATGTAGGCTGGTAGCAATGAAGAACAGCAAGGGAACTGGAGTGCGAGAAAAGTGAAATGACTTCAGAGAACTTCATAATCAATGGTCCACAAGTGAAAGTACACATTGACAAGGGGTGCTGTGAACAGCAGTTTCTCACCTGGTTACTATGATTCAGTTTCAATTGTCAAAGCCATTCTAGCCTGTCAGTTTTAATCAAGCAATGGACCTTGTCATTGGTGATCCCAGAAAATCCTCAATGTTTAGATGAATTATATGATGATTGGCTATTAAAGCTAACAATTTATTTGTTAAAAAACGTAACCGAAGCAATAGGGAGGCACAGCATTCCAATATAGCCAAGACTGTTGAAAATACAGTCAATTGTCTTTCTCTCTGTTGACCAGTTCAATCAAATTCTGGCTCTAGAGGTTGTAAGTCAACAATGCAAAGCTACAATACTAACCAATGGACAATTAGAATCATTGTTGTGAATAGAAATACAGTAGAAGTTGCCTTCTGAATTTGACTCCACATTGGACTTTATAATGCTGAAAGGGAATGGAAATCTTACTTGTTCTACAACTGTTAATGTGCCAGGTGCCATGGTAACCACAGAAGCAACAGCACCATCATGGTGTTCTGGAGCTAAACCGATAATTTGCTGAAGAATGTTCACTGCTGTTGAATCCATCCTATCCCCTGGGAATAAAAGAAAACATATAAAATTAGCAATATGTTTTTCCCAATTTCTCCTTTAACTTCAGACATTTTGAATCTATTTCGCAATTCCACAGGTTTCAACAGTATTTAAGTACTATTTTAAACATCTGCAGCTAAACACTGAATACATCTTGGCCATAAAATCACAGCTAAACTGGACTCTGTTCTCATCCATCATCCACATATATGCTTTGACATAAGTGCACATTTACATTGGATAATGATCAAGAGCTGGTTCTGATTTTCTTCTCTAGTTCTAGGGAGGTTGGGCCAATAATAGCAGCACAGTTGCACCGTACAACTGAAATAAGCAAGTCAACCTGGGAACCTTAGTATAGGATACCTCTGTTTACCCAGACACCAGGAGGCTGAATCAATACTTGCTAATTATCAGGTATGATACCTGGGAAAATTTCATTTTCAGAAATAGCACATTACATACTGAGTAGTATGATATAGCCTAAAGTCAGTGATGAAAGGTTATGCTGTACCAAAACATTAAGCTTGCAAATGCTGTAAGTTTGCAGCATTTTATGCTTTCAAGTAAAGTGGGGAATGTTCTGTTGTCTTGCTCACACTAAATAAATACTACTTTATCGTTCAGGACGATAACCTCAGACAGTGTATTTAAATACTCAATTCACACTGTCACCTACAACTATACATTGACAGATATGAATGCAAAATATTGTCATTGCAGTTTACAATGGTATGTGTTGATAGACAATTCTGAACAGGGATTCATAATTCCCTGAATATGCATGTGCTGCCAGGACAAAGTTGTTAAAAAGAAAGAGGTCCAATTATAAAAGTGTTCCAGATATAATAATGTTTTAAGTCCTTTATTACCCTGTTAAGTTATTAGCATTATATAGCATCCTTGTACCCAAGTTGGGTCAAATTTAAGCAAAGTAAGCTATTTCACAACAACTCACCAATTTGCTTCTCTGATACGAAGGGGGAATTAAAGCCATTACAGAAAGTTCCCACAACTGGGACTCCTTCACTTACCATTCTCTGAGTTGTACCGTAGGTCCTGCAGAGCTGCAACAGCTGCCTGAGTGCCCTGAGCATCCTCTTCGCTCTCTGTTATGTGAAAGTACTGTGTTTGAGTCTGATCCGGAGAAGCTTCAAGAACCTGAATACAAACACAAATACATTCGCAATCATTTACTGTACTTTATATTTATTGTTCTTTTGTCCAATGAAAGCAAAACTGAATTTCTTTATTTCAAAACCCCCTTCCCCTCCCCCTTTTCTGATGAAGGGTCT
>NW_025967824.1:0-18888 GCF_021869965.1 Rhincodon typus | reverse complement strand
CTTGTTGTCTCGGATTCTCCAGCATCTGCAGTTCCTACTATCTCTGAATTTCTTGTGGTTAGTAGGGCAGGCAACATTGTTTTGTGCATCTGGGATATAGGGGCTGCTCGCAAGGGCAGCACTTTCTCAAGTCCATTTGCTTTTGAGAAGGATCAGCTGCTTCCTTGGACCACTGCAGTCCATATGCTGTGAGTATACCCATTGTATTGTTATGAAGGGAGCTCTAGGATTTTGACTCAATGAAATTCAAGCAAACATTTTTACATGTTTTAATACATAGCATTTGCATCAATTACTTGAAAGGACAGTGACTGCATAAGACTGGCTAATATTTTGTTTTAAAAATAATCATTGAATATTGCAGCCACCTTGAAGCTACTGACTGAAACTTCTCATCTTATCTAATAATGCTATACCTCTTCTGGTTTTCCTCTAAGGCTGCTATTTGAATACCAAATCAACATCACTACCTACACTCCTTACTCACACTTCAAAATTGATCTATTTTGAATCATTCATGATTGAATGCTACAAGCAATAGAGCCAGGGACTCCTGGTTGTAGGGCGAGTGCGGGTCCAGCACAGGACCTGGCATTGGTGAGGTGAGCCGAGCAATGAAGAGATGGCACCTAAAGAATGGCAACTCCTACATTGTTGGTACACGTAGGTGGCGGCGAGGCAGTGGAGGAGGAGTGGAGGTATAGTTGTCGTTGGTGAGCTGGCTCAGGGCTCAGGACTAATGGCAGAGGTGGTGGAACAAAGATAGACTCTCTTTCAGTTATATCTTTTTATTCTTAACTACTCAAAATGACGCCGGATAATGACAACAGTTGAAGCTTTTCACTGCATATTACTCTATCAGTCACTGTAAAATACAAGTGACAATAAATCATCATTCAAGTTCTTGTATTGGCATCAACCTCTGTCAAATTAGGTACCACACAGTCACAACCTTCTCCACTCTATTACAACAATATAACTCAGAAGTTAATAATTTACTACCTTATTCTGATCCTGTTCATAATTTCAGTCCCCTTGTCCATATGAAATTGCAACCGCATGCAAAATTGCCCCTTGTTTTTTCTTTACAGTATCCTTGCTTCCACTAGGGCCTCGTTGAGTGGAGGCTTGGCAAATCAAAATATGAAGATATGTACACAGGTCTCAGAGGTTCAAGAATAATATTTTAACCAATTCCTCATGCATTCTTGTTACTTTTTTTTTTCTGTGCTCTCTATCCCATCAGCAACATTCTCAAAGCTGGAAAATATTCTAACTCATAACTCAAATTACTTCAATTCCATCATGCTAGTTGATTGATTTTTTAAAAAATCAGTTATAAACAAATCAGGAACAAAAAACTAGTGTCATTATTGATGATCATGTAAGTACCAGATTTCCGTAAAAATGTGGTTCATTAATGCCCGTTTGGAAATTAAATCTGCTGCCCTTACGAGATCTGATCTGTATGTGGCTACACCCATCGCAATGTAAACAGAGGAATGGGCAAAGTGGCGACCCCAAAACAGGCAATCAGCATCACCTAGAGAGGGGAGTGTTCTGAGAAGGGGTAAACAACGTAAGAGGGGAGCAGACTTTAAACAGGACAAGAGGAGAGTCTGCATGAGGAGCGACCTCATAGCTTGGCTCTTACTTCTTTAGAGTGGAAGAAGCTAATTGGTGAGTACTGGAAAACTTTCTACTATTCTAATTGCAATAAATAGTTTTTAAAGTTATAGAATGGCAGGTCAGCTCAGTCAAGTGGAACGTACAATCTGTGGTATGCGTGAAGTCGTGGTATTTATTCATACTTCTGCCATTTCCTGGTTCCCTATTATTATTTCCCTGGCCTTGCACTATAAGAGGCCATTGTTCATCTTGTCTGCCTTTTCCTTTTTATATATTTAAACAAGCTCTTACTATTTGATCTTATGTTAATTGCTAGTTTGTCCTCATAGTTTATTTTCTCCCTTTTCTTCAGCCATCTACTGTTGGCTTTTAAACATCCCTGATCATCTGATTTACCACTAATCTTTGCCGTGTTATAATGTCTTTTTCAAGTTGTTGTTACCCTTAACTTTCAACTGTTTATCCCCATCTTAAAGTCCCATTTCCTCGCTGGGATATATCTAGGTTGTGAGTCATGAACAATTTTCTTAAATGATTGAGGAAAATGGCAATCATCTTTTGCTGCTAAACTCCTTTCCCAGTCTGCTTTAGCCAGCTCAGCACTCCATCCCTATAAAATCACCCAGTTTTGGAACAGTTGTTTCCAACCCAAGTTTCTCTCTGTCTTTGTGAGCGCTACATTCTGCAATGTTATGATCACAGTTTCCTGGGCGAGATTTTTTACATTGAGACATTTTTGAAACCTGCCTCATTAAACAGCAGCATCTCCAAAATGGCCTGATCCCTGGTTGAATCCACAACATATTACTCTGTAAAACTTTCCTGAAAATACTCTATGAATGTTTCCACATGGCTGTCTCTGCTAATTTGATTTTCCCTGGACACCACCCCAAGGCCTCCTACCCTCCCTCGACCTCTTCATCTCCAACTGCTGTCGCGACATCGATCGCCTCAACCTCTCCAACCCTCTCACCCACTCCAACCTCTCCCCTACAGAACGTGCAGACCTCCGCTCCAATCCCAACCTCACCATAAAACCCGCGGACAAGGGAGGCGCAGTTGTAGTATGGCACACTGACCTTTACATTGCCGAGGCCAGACGCCAGCTCTCTGACACCACCTCCTACCGACCTCTTGATCATGACCCCACCCCCGACCACCAAAACATCATCTCCCAAACCATCCACAACCTCATCACTTCAGGTGACCTCCCACCCACAGCCTCTAACCTCATCTTTCCCCAACGCCACACCACCCGTTTCCATCTCCTTCCCAAAATCCACAAACCTGACTGCTCTAGTCGACCCATTGTCTCCGCCTGTTCCTGCCCCACCGAACTTATCTCCACTTATCTCGACTCCATTTTCTCCCCCTTGGTCCAGGAACTCCCCACTGACGTCCGTGACACCATCCACGCCCTTCACCTCCTCCAAAACTTCCGATTCCCTGGTCCCGAACACCTCATCTTTACCATGGACGTCCAGTCCCTATACACCTGCATTCCCCATACAAATGGCCTAAAGGCCCTCCGCTTCTTCCTGTCCTGCAGGCTCGACCAGTCCCCCTCCACTGACACCCTCATCCGCTTAGCTGAACTCTTCCTCACCCTTAACAACTTCTCCTTCAATTCCTCCCACTTCCTACAGACAAAGGGGGTGGCCATGGGTACCCGCACGGGCCCGAGCTATGCCTGCCTCTTTGTAGGTTACGTAGAACAATCCCTCTTCCAAAGCTACACTGGCCCTATCCCCCACCTCTTCCTCCGTTACATTGATGACTGTATCGGCGCCGCCTCGTGCTCCCACGAGGAGCTCGAACAGTTCATCCACTTCACTAACACCTTCCACCCCAACCTTAAGTTCACCTGGACCATCTCTGATACCTCTCTCTCCTTCCTGGACCTCTCTGTCTCCATCTCTGGCATCCACCTGGAAACCGATATCCATTTCAAGCCCACCGACTCCCACAGCGGGCTAGAATACACCTCCTCTCACCCACCTTCCTGCAAAAAGGCCATCCCCTATTCCCAATTCCTTCGCTTCCGCCGCATCTGTTCCCGAGATGAGGCATTCCACTCCCAGATATCCCAGATGTCCTCGTTTTTCAAGGACCGCAACTTCCCCTCCACAGTGGTCGAAAACGCCCTCGACCTTGTCTCTCTCATTTCCCGCAACTCATCCCTCACACCCCCTACCCGCAATAACAACCAAAACAGAATCCCCCTTGTCCTCATGTACCATCCCACCAACCTCCGAATCCAACGCATCATCCTCCAACACTTCCGCCATCTGCAATCTGGCCCCACTACAAAAGACATTTTTCCCTCCCCACCCTTATCTGCTTTCCAAAGGGACCACTCTCTCTGTGACTCCCTTGTCCGCTCCATACTCCCCACCACCCCCGGTACTTTTCCCTGCAACCACAGCAAGTGCTACACCTGCCCCTACACCTCCCCCCTCACCCCTATCCCAGGCCCCAAGAAGACTTTCCACATCAAACAGATGTTCACCTGCACATCTGCTAATGTGGTATACAGTATCCGCCGTTCCCGTTGTGGCCTCCTCTACATCGGGAAACCAAGCAGAGGCTTCAGGACCGCTTTGTGGAACACCTACGCTCGGTTTGCAACAAACAACTACACCTCCCAGTCATGAACCATTTCAACTCCCCCTCCCACTCCTTGGATGACATGTCCATCCTGAGCCTCCTGCAGTGCCACAATGACGCCACCTGAAGGCTGCAGGAACTGCACCTCATATTCCGCTTGGGAACCCTGCAGCCCAATGGTATCAATGTGGACTTCACAAGCTTCAAAATCTCCCCTCCCCCGACCGCAACCCAAAACCAGCCCAGCTCGTCCCCGCCTCCCTAACCATTCCTCCCACCTCAAGCCCCACCCCCATCTCCTACCCACTAACCTCATCCCGCCTCCTTGATCTGTCCGTCCTCCCTGGACCGACCTATCCCCTCCCCAACTCCCCATCGACATTCACCTTTACTGGCTCCAACCCCGCCTCTTTGACCTGTCTGTCTCCTCTCTACCTACCTTCTCCTTTATCCATCTTCTATTTGCCTCACCCTCTCTCCCTATTTATTTCAGAATCCCCTTCCCCTCCCCCATTTCTGAAGAAGGGTCTCGACCCGAAATGTCAGCTTTCCTGCTCCTCTAATGCTGCTTGGCCTGCTGGGTTCATCCAGCTCTACACCTTGTTATCTCACCTTATTTCGCTTCTTGCCAGCGTTTTCAGAAGTTTATATACCCTTAAATGTTTAGTTCCCAGCTTTGATTTACCTGTAACAAAGTCTCTGTAATACCTAGAAGATCATACCCATCAGCTTATATTTATGCTGTTAATTCAGTTATTTTGTTGCAAACATCATACACATTTAAGTAAAGTGCCATTAACTTACATTTTTAACCTTTTGTAACCCCTTTGACCATATTTGCTGCTTTTTTAATGTCTGTAAACTTTATCCCTTTCCATCCCACTGGGTGTAATTATCAAACTAGTTGCCTCTGAAGTGCTGACAAATCTTTTTGCTTTATAGCCTACATATTCTCTCATTTGAACCCCTAACCTCCCACTCTAATTAGTTAGATGCAACGTTGAGCTGGTGCCATCTGGAACAGCATTCCTGTAAGATTTAGTACCATTTGATGAAGAATTAGGTACCTGTTCTATGGCTTCCCCTTCTATGCTGCCCACAATCTTCAGTCCATGTTTGTTTTTCAAGTGTCTGTTCAGTTCCCACTTGGTACCATAGACAAAACTGCATACTGGACACTTTACACCACCTGTGAAATAAAAAGGGAAAGAGGTCAGAAAGTCAGCTCAGAGCCAAACAGGATGCCGTTGTGAATAGCTTGGTTCAACAACAACAACATAAAAACAACTTATAGTTATACAGCATCTTCAACATATTAAAATGTATCAGGAGACTTATAAAGCAAAGGAAGGCTCTGAGCCACCTGAGGGGATATTAGGTCAAATACATTGTTGTAAAGAAGAAAAGCAAGGTTAAGAGAAGAGGTGTAGTGAACGTATTTCAGAACTTTGGATCCAGGCAACTGAAGGCATGCCCACCAATTATGCAGCGATTAAAGTTAGGGATGTATAAGAGTAGAGGAATGCAAATATTGTAGGGCTAATGGAGATTACTGGGTTAGGAGGATGCAAGGCAAAGAAGGGATTTGGAAATAAGGGTGACAATTTTAAAATCAAGATGTTGCTTGTTTGGGAATCAATGTATTTCAGCGAGGAAGGAGTGAAGAGGGACTGATGCAAGTTAAGACATGGACAGCAGAGTTTTGAAAGGTCTCAAGTTTCTGGAGAATTGAATGTGGGAGAGTGGAAGGAATGTATTGAAAAAGTCAAGACTAGAGGTAATGAAGACCTGAATGTGGGTTTCATTAGTAGACAAGATAAAAACAGGGGAAACGTCAGGTGGATGCTATGAAGGTATAAATAGGTAGGCTTGATGGTGATGAACATGATGGTGGAAGTTCATTTCAGGGTAAAATGTGACATCAATGATCAGCCTGAGTCACTACAGAGGAGCGGTCTGGAATCAGTGGCAAGAGTGTTGAGTTTCAGGCATTGGCTAAAGATGATGGCTTTGTCAGCTTTATTGATATTTAGCTGGTGGAAACTGTAGTTCATTCAAACTTGAATGCCAGAGAATCAGTCAGAAAATGCTGATGTAGTGAAGGGACTGTGACAAGTTATGCACTGTTACATGAAGCATGTATCATCACCTTGCCCTGGTCCAACAATTATAACGTTTTGCATTTGCACATTTGACATTAAGATGACAAAATTGTAAAAGCTGAGCTGAAGAGGAAAAGAGAAAGATCAAATATAAATGAAGTGAAGATTCTTGATGATGATGGTAAAAGGAGGAAAAAATTGAGGAGAGAATTTCAAAGAGTTTATTGGTTGAGTATGTGGCTATCAATGATAGAGCAGGAGGGAGTGAAGGAAGCTTGAAGTGAGAAGAGTAAAAAGCAGGGATAGAGTGCGCAGACAAATTAACTTTTGAGGTATAGCTGCTCTGTCACATCATAGTTTTTTGATGAAGGTTCATACTTAAAACATTGACATGTCTGTTCTCTCAACAGATAATGATGGACTTTTTGAGTGTTTCTAGCATTTTCTATTTATTCATGGATTTCCATCATCTGTAGCAATGTTTGTTTTTTGAAGATACAAGGTATTGTATGTCAGTCAACTGAACTTTTAAATAGCACCTTGCATCTGAGGGAACACATGATTTCCCAGAAAATGCTTCTGATTGTCAATTACTTTTGAAGTATAAACATGGCAGGTTTTTTTTTTATTTTGTAAGATGCCATACCGATTTAGGAATTGATGTTAACTATAAGTTGCATGCAATAATTCAAAACAAATCTCTTAATACCTTGCTGTGTCACACTCTCTTGAGCTAGTACACCAGTTCCAGCATTGACATATTCATCACTGGGATGTTTCTTGTGGTAATGTCTCTTCAGTGATCCAGCCATATTACAGGAATAGTGGCACAGTGCACATCGGAAAGGCTGAAGTAAATAAGGAGAACATTACTAATAACAGCAACTATATCAGTAACACAAAAACACTAAATAGGATCAGCATCTGCACCAATAATAGGGATATCTGCAACAGCTATACCAACAATAAGGACAGCGGCAATTTGTGCAGCAAAAATAGGGATAGCATGAACATCTGCACCAATAATTGGGACAGCAGTAACATTTGCACCAACAACAGGGAAAGCAGCAACATCTACACCATCAATAGGGATAGCAGCAACATCTGTATCAACAGTAGGGATAGCGGCAACATCTGCATCAACAATGGGGATAACAGCAACATCTGCATCAATAATAGGGATAGCAGCAACATCTGTATCAGCAGTAGGGATAGCTGCAACATATGCACCAACAATGGGAACAGCAGCAACATCTGCACTGACAATAGGGATAGTGTAAAGGTCTGCAGCAAAAACAGGGATAGCAGTAACATCTGCATCAACAACAAGGATAGCAGCAATGTCTGCACAATAGTAAGGATAGCAGCAATATCTGCACCAATAATAATAGGGATAGCAGCAAAATCTGCACCGACAATTGGGAATAACAGCAATATCTGCGCTGTCAACAGAATAACAGAAACATGTACACCAACAATTTAGGGAGGTGGCAGTATAGTGGTAAAGTCACTCAGGTAATGCAGAGACCCAGGCTCGTGTTCTGGATACTTGGGTTCAAATCTCTCCATTGCAGCTTGTGACATTTAAATTAATTAAAATCTGGAATTAAAAATTACTCTAATAGTGACCATGCAACTATTGTCAATTGTTATAAAAACCCATGTGGTTCACTTATGTCCTTTACGGAAGGAAATCTGCCACTTGGTCTGTTCTACATGTGACTCCAGGCCCACAGTGACATGGTTAATTCTTAACTGCCCTCTAAAATGGCTTTGAAAGCCAATCAATTCAAGGGCAGTTAGGGATGGGCAACAAATACCAGCCTTGCTAGCGACAACCACATCTCATACAACAATATAAATATGGATAATAGTGACATCTGTATCAACAATAAGGGATGGACCAATGTCTACACAAACAGCAGTGATAGGAGTAGAAACCACAAAAGAAACATGGAAAAACTGCATCTGGACTTTTTTTTAAAAAATCCATTCATAGGGTATGGGCATCTTAGCTAGACCATTTATTGCCCATCCTATTTGCCCAGAGGGCTAAGGGGAAGGTAAATTAGGTCGGTTATTTTGGTTGTCTGGGACATCACCACAGTTGTTTTAGAAGTTGCTAGGACCTCTAATCTTCATATTCTCCCACCCACCCGTGGCCACTCATATCATCCAAGCCAATTCATAATCCCCATCACCCCACCATTGTCCCACATGCCTACATATCTTGGATGCCAATTCAATGTTAGCATGATTGTACCCAATCCCTAAGGTCCTTTATATCCCCATTCAGTATCTATCATATGCAGACTGTGGGAGCCATATGAAGATGAAAAATAATAAACTTCTAAGAACTTAATATAGATCTCACTTCTACATATTTGACAAATGTCAAACTCATAAAAAAAATTAGTCAAAGCTTTCAAATCTCAAGTAATTAATCTCTTATTAAAAATAAAAGTTATATTTGGCCTCATTTCATAGATAGCTATTCCTTTGATATACTCTTAAATTGGAAGTTAAAATGTGAACCAGAATTTTCTGTTAGTCCAATTGTAGTTTTGAAACCCAGCCAAGCATTCAGAATAATATAATGACAGTCCTTGGAGAAATGTTAAGAAAAACTCTACTAAAAATGTTAATACTTTCTTCCAACTTATGCCTGTCAATTAAAGCAGTCTGGCAGAGGTTGTTTTTTTAAAAAAATAACTCACACTGCTAGTTGTAGCCCTTTGTTTTAAAGAGCAGAGCATTATAAAAAACTTCAGATCATTTTTGGTTGTACAGAACTCATCCATCATTCAAGGGCATTTATGTGACTCCCAAACTACTGGTTAAGACCCTTTCAACAGCAAAAATGTACTCTGTTAGAACTCAGCATAGAGTTAAATGGCTTTGTGGAATTCACATTTCCTCCTGTGTGAATCATGCTCTATCCTCTTTCCTTGCTGGCAAAAATTCAATTTGTTGCAAAAGGAGGAGGGACTTCTGTATCTGGCTTCTGTCCGTCATTTTTAAAGGATCCAGATTCTCCCAACTCCAGGTGTATCTGATCTGTTCAACCTCTCAGCCACAATCACAGTTCTATTTCTTTTTATACTTGGACTTTTTCATACTTTGTTTCATTTATGTTCCAAGTACAGTAAGTTACATGCTTTTTCTTTCCTAGAATTTTCATTGTTTGTCAGAAGCCTGGCCCAGAGCCGGTGGTGTGTTGGCAGGGTAACCCTGAGAATAACGTATAACTGTAGCTCAACATTTCACCATAGGTCTCATTTCAACAGTGGTGAGCTGCTGTCATCTGTTGCTTTTCCATGGGTTAATCTGCTCATCTTACAAAATAAATTTTGGGCTGCTTGACTTGTCGGCAGTTATGTGGTCCCAAACTTTGTCCTTAACACTCTCAATTTTCATCTGTTAAAGGTACAATTCCTATCCCAGATGTGCTCTATTTTAATTAATTATTTTCAAAAAGTCAACACTCATGCAAGTTACTACAACCTTAAGACCCGCTGCTCTCATACAACCTTTGCTAAATTAGTTTGGCATTATCGAACTATTGTTTTATGATTATATTTTACCTATGACTATTTTCAAACTGAGGTGTATTCTGCATGATGAAATATGATTCCCTAAAAAATAGATTTTCCCATCAGAAGTGGAAATCTGGAGAAAGAACCAATCTTGTATCATATTCCTGCCTCTGCTGCCTACAGGATGCAGATTTTTTGTGAGCTTAGGCTCTTGATAACCCTAGGGATACACAATTAGTAGCTGTGTGGTCATGGAGATAGGTCAGCAGGGAAGTGAGCGATTTTCTAGTCTGAATTGGTAGCCATTGCCGTGGCTTCCGCCTCTGCATGGCGATTCAAGAAAACAAAAGGATTTCTGCATTCACAGAGATTAGGACAAGTAGCCTGGACCTAGTTGACGGTAGTGGATTGTTGAGTACTAAAGCTTCCACTACTCCTCAGTATTTTTACATTTAAAACATTCACTTGTTCACTAAATAACAACTATAGACCATTTAGCCTGGCATTTTAGGTGGTCAAGCTGTTGGAGGGTAATCTGAGGGACAGGATCTACATGTATTTGGAAAGGCAAGGACTGATTAAGGATCGTCAACAAGGCTTTGTGCGTGGGAAATCGTGGCTCACTTACTTGATTGAGATTTTTAAAGAAGTATCGAAGAGGATTGATGAGGGCAGAGCGGTAGACATGATCTATATGGACTTCAGTATGATGTTCCTCATTGTAGACTGGTTAGCAAGGTAAGATCACATTGAATACAGGGAGAACAAGCTATACGGATATAGAACTGGCTTGACGGTAGAAGACAGAGGGTGGTGGTGAAGGATTGTTTTTCAGACTGGAGGTCTGTGGCCAGTGGTGTGCCACAAGGTTCGGTTCTGGGTCCACTGCTTCTCGTCATACATATAAATGATTTGGATGTGAACAAACGAGATATGGTTAGTAATTTTGCAGATGACACTAAAATTGGAGGTGTAGTGGACAGCAAAGAAGGTTACCTCAGAGTAAAGCAGGATCTTGATTAGATCGGTCAATGGGCCAAGGAGTGGCAGAAGGAGTTTAATTTAGCTAAACGAGGTGCTGCATTTTGGAAAGGCAAATCAGGAAGGGACTTTTAAATTTAAAGGTAAGGCCCTGGGAGTGTTGCTGAACAAAGAGACCTTGAAATGCAGTTTCATAGTTCCTTGAAAGTGGAGTCGCAGATAGATAGGGTAGTGAAGAAGGTGTTTGGTATGCTTGCCTTTATTGGTCAGAGCATTGAGTATAAGAATTGGGAGGTCACGTTTCAGCTGTACAGGACATTGGTTAAGACATTGGAGAGACTGAATAGACTAGAGCTATTTTCCCTGGAGCGTCAGAGTCTGACGGGTGACCTTATAGAGGTTTATAAAGTCATGAGGGCCATGGATAGGATAAATAGACAAGGTCTTTTCCCTGAGGTGGGTGGACGGCATTGGTTTAAGGTGAGAGGCAAAAGGTTTAAAAGGGACATAAGGGTTAACTTTGTCACACAGAGGGTGGTGTGTGTAGAGAATGAGCAGTCAGAAGAAGTGGTGGAGTCTTGTACAGTTACAACATTTATAAGGCATCTGGATGGATATATGAATAGGAAAGATTTAGTGGGCTATGGGTTAAATACTAGCAAATGGGACTAGCTCTATTTCGGATAACTGTTTGGCATCGATGAGTTAGACCAAAGGATCTGTTTCTGTGCTGTATACCTCTGTGACTCTATAAAATTGTATGTGCTGTTTCTGACCTGTTCTTGTCAAGTTGCAGATTGTCAGCTTCAGAGTGCTTCTAGAGGCTGACCAGCTTCATAAAAATCTTGAAGGTTCAATAAATGAGCTCTATCAAGATCCCTAATGACCTTAAGCTACCCAGTTAATGAGACAAGCAACTTCATATTTCCATCTTTTCCCATAAGACCATAAGACATAGGAGCAGAAATTAGGCCATTCAGCCCATCGAGTCTTGGCTGCCATTCAATCATGGCTGATAACTTTCTCAACCCCATTCTCCTGCTTTCTCCCCATAACCCTTGACCCACTTGACAATCAAGAACCAATCTATCTCCGTCTTAAATATACTCAATGACCTGGCCTCCACAGCCTTCTGTGGCAGTGAATTTCATAGGTTCACCACTCTCTGGCTGAAGAAGTTTCTCCTTATCTCCGTTCTAAAAGGTCTTCCCTTTACTCTGAAGCTGGGCCCTCAGGTCCTAGTCTCTCCTACCAATGGAAACAACTTCCCAACATTCACTTTGTTCAGGCCATTCAGTATTCTGTAAGTTTCAATTCAATCCTGTCCTTGTCCTTCTAAACTCCATGAGTATAGACCCAGATCCTCAAACGTTCCTCATATGTTAAGCTTTTCATTCCTGGGACCATTCTCGTGAACCTCCTTTGAACCTGCTCTAGGGCCAGTACATCTTTCCTGAGATATGGGACCCAAAACTGCGCACAATTTTTCAGATCAGTCTACTGCCCTGCCCCTGTCCTTCGTAAAGTCAGGGGAGTTAGGCAAGTTAGGAATGGGGGAAGCAGATCAGCATGCAGGACATATTTCTTTTCTTTTCCACCTTTGTTACTTCCTGAGTGGAGATAGAAAGTCTCAAGTTCTGCCAAGTATAACGGCAATCATTATATCAAGAGTAACAGCAACAAATGCAACGTTACTATGCTTTCTTCAAAAAAATATACCTCACAATTACTGTTACACCCCTTTAGTTTAGGGCCATAAATCAATAGGTTTCTTTGATGTTAGCATCAGGCATGATGCTGAACCAAAGAGCAATAGGACAAGGATCTGGCCATAGCGATCTCCTGTTTCTGATCATTCTATTGTAAGTAGTTGCTGAATACTCATGGGGCTCACCATAAGAAAAGACAGCACACTACAGGCCCTTCCAGGTCTCTTTGACTTGCTTCTTGGATTGGAGAAGCTTTCCTTTTAAAGAAAGACGTGCAATGGCGGTTCAGTCAATAATTCACGTGGGGTGAGATTGCACAGCCTTCAAACACATATGAAATGCACCTTCATTCACAAACTTCTTGACAGTCACTGATAATACTGTTCATCAACCACTTTATTTACTAGCGATGATTCTACATCCTGATTGATAACCTTGGTTAGGTTCCCTGATAATAGCCTCCACTGAAAGTAATGCCAAACTATCAAAGTTTGTACAGTAAGCATCTCATAAGATTTTATTCCAGGCAAATAATTCTTGCCTTGAAAGCAGCATGCTGTTCCATATGTCGAAGGAGGTTTGGCTTTTGTGCAGCGGTGTAATCACATACTGTACATTTATATTGTTTACCTGCAGGGTAAGAAAATAACTAGTATGAGGAAGGAAATATCATCAATAACTGTTGCAGTGAAATTACCATGCAGAAAATGGTGTGTATAAATGATGCTTATCTACTCAATAATAAAAAACAATAGAAATGAACACAGAGTCAAGTAATGTAATTGCTTAAAATAGTTTTCAGCTGTAGCAATGCAAGTCAAGCAAATAAAAATAATTTGAAATACAGGTAAATGTTTATTAATGGAAACAAATTGTTTAACATCTGAGGCATAGAGTGTAATCACAGATTGCAAAATAAATTTTAACAGACCATAAGATCATAAGATATAGAAGTAGAATTAGTGCGGGTTCATTGAGTTTGCTGTGCCATTTGATCATGGCTGGTATGTTTCTCAAACCCGTTCTCCTGCCTTCTTCCCATAATCTTTGATCCTCTTACTAATCAAGAACCTATCTATGTTTAATAGTATGGTTATAAACTGGTACGCATTGAATCCATTATTCTATTCTAATATTCAAACTATGCAGAGTGCCAAACTAGTGTAGATGGCCTCTGTCTAATCTGCCATAGTGCTTTTTTATTCCCAGTTCTTGGTAAATGCCTGGATGAGGCTTTAAATCATATATGTGTAAGTTAATGGATTAATACCTGTTTAATACCAGTGAAACAAGTTGCTGGTCGTGGGATAGGAAACAAGATTCCTCAGTAGATCCCATGGGCACTGATTTCAGTTAAATTCAGAAACAAAAAGCCCTCCTCTCTGGACATACCAAGGGTAGTAATGATGACCCAAAATTGATACTTGCTTGGAGGAGCTGCATGTGGAGGCACATCCACCGATGGCAGTTCACATAAACTACACTAATACAAATTGATCTTTTAAAGTCTTGGCTTATTGTAAGCCGAGATATCTAAATTGAGGTATTTTTGGCTGCCAAATAACGTTACATTTGAGCACTCAATACAACTTGGCAGTGACCTCATTGATTCAGAGACACCAGACTGTAAAAGGTTCTGCTGTGTAACATAACTCACCATCAGCAGTGTGCAACAGCTTATGACTCTTCAGACTGCCCTTTGATTTGAATTTCTTTCCACACAAATCACAGAGGTGTGTCTTCTCAGTGCTGTGACGATTCATGTGAGCTCTCAAATTGCTCTTACTGCGTGTGGCATACTCACAAACTGAACACTTGAATGGCTTCACCCCTGGAAATGAGAAAAAATATAAGCACCATTTAATACCTGTGCCAAATAAAGTGAAATATAAAACTCACAAATTTTCCATATTTATTCACATGCTCAAAGACAATCTTGTTTGCCAGCCAAAGGTCCTTCAACTTGGATATCACGGGCTTACATTGGACCAAGACGTTAGAACATCAGTTTGCATTAGCATATTTAGTGTAAAATGACATCAGTGGTTGTGCCTCCATATGCATGTGCATACCACAATACACATACTATTTCTCCAACAAAATCACTATTTTCTAGTAATTTTAATAAAAAAATGTTTTGAAGCTTTTTGATTTGATTCTTTTATGCCACTATGTTACTTCATTAGATGAACACAACATTAGCAGTTTTTAAAACATGTATAAAACAAGCCTGTGCTGAAAACTCACTTAAGTAGAAGGTGTCTGTCAATGCAATTAATGATGCCAGTAAACATGCAATAAATCTCTCTGACTACATACTTAGACCACAAGTTGTTTGTGTACGGTTTCAGTATTGGCGGGGCTTCATCCCGCATCAAATGAGAAGAGTCTGAATTCTTCTACTGCCACTACCTCACCACAAACCAATTTCCACTGGACAGGCTGAATTCTTGAAAGCATGCCCAGATGATCTAGTGGGATTCTAAATAATTTGTTTGAAATACATGCAGTGTGTATGTCTGGCAATGTTTTAAGGCCTCAAGGGCAATGTGGACTTACTTATCAGTAAACCCAACAAAAGGGTTGGAACACTAATCCTGAACAAACATGACTACATCAACATAATGCATGCACTCCTTAATGATGGGTCCAAATTTGCATTCATTGGATTTGCTACTATGGAGTGATCGGACAGCCCTACAAGAATTCTTGGTGATCTTCTAAAAGAGTAATGAGTTGTTAGGTGATATTTATGATAGGGTACGTCCTCACAACTCACGTCCATGTATGTATGGGCTGCCAAGACACACAAAAGTGATGTCATCTTCTCATATTATCTTAGCTATTACTGGTTCTGCACTACCTGAATTGGGCAAATGATTGGTTGAATTGCTACAACTATGTTCCACATAGATGGTGAAGGATTCCTTCATGTTTTTCGGGCTGTTGCGGGACAGTATTAACGTCCCTATCTCTGAGTCAGAAGGCTGAGGTTCAACTCCCACTTAACCCGGAGAGATAACACATCTGAACAAGCTGATTAAAACAAATTATTCACAATGGTGTACAGTACTAACACAGCAGTGGAGATAATGCAAAAGATATTGCCTAGATTAGCTATAAGAAGAGATTGGACAACTTGGGTTGTTTTTGTTAGACTGTTGGAGGTTGAGAAATGTATAAAATTATGAGAGGCATGGCTAGAATGGAGCTCAGAACAGTTCTGAAGGAGGGCCACTGGACCTGAAACATTAATTCTGTTTTCTCTCCACAGATGCTGCTAGACCTGCTGAGTTTTCATAACAATTTCTGTTCTTGTTTCTGGTTTTCAGGGTCCGCAGTTCTTTGTTTTTTGACCAATGGATACAAGTCTAGCTAGGCCTTTTCTCATGACAGAACCCACCCGTTCTAGGTATTAATCCGGTAAGCTTCCTCTTAACTGCTTCTAATGTATTTCATCCTTCCTTAAAATAAGGTGACAAATACCATACACTATTCCAGAACAAATGATTCATTACCTAGTTTTGCCCCTTGCAATAAACAGTAACACTTTATCAGCTTTCCTGATTATTTGCTATACATGCATATTCACCTTTTGCAACTTACGTACTTGGAACACCCAGATCTCTCTGCATCCAAGAACTTCACAATATCTCACCATTTAAATAAAATGCTTCTTTTAGATTCTTCTCACCAGAATGGATATCCATTCTCCCATATTATAAACACAGATCTCTGCTCACTCACTTAACTTATGTATTTTTGTTGTCTCCTTATGTCCGCTTCACATCCTAATTGTCTACTTATTTTTCAGTCAACAGCAAAGTTAGCAACCATGCTTTCCAGTCCTTCATCCAATTCATGAATATAAATTGTAAACAGTTGAGGTCCCAGCATGGATCCCTGTGGCAATCTACTCGTTGTATCTTGTCAACTTGAAAAAGACTGATCTATACCATTCTTTGCTTCCTGTTACGAGAAAATCTTCCAGCATGCTAAAATGCTCTCCCTGAAAACACAAGTTTTTATTTCTGCAATAACCTTTGATGTGGCACTTTACCAAATACATTCTGGAAATCTAAGTACAGTACACCCATAGCACACGCTAATTCCTCAAAGGATTCCAATAGATCAGTTAAGTATGATTTTCCAACAACATAGAAAACTATGTCGAATCTGCCCGACTACCTTGAACTTCTCTAAGTACCCTGGCATAACTTCTTTAATAAGAGCTTCTACATTTTCCCTGTGACTGATTTGAAGATTACTAGCATGTAGTTTCCTCCTTTCTGTCACCCTCCATTTTTGAATAATGGAGTTACATTTGCTCTACTCCATCCTAATGGGACCTTCCCCAAAACAAGGACCATGCCTAAAAAGATTGTGTCTTTTTATTTCTGTGATTGTTAAAACTATGGAATTAAAACGTTTTGAAAAACCTTTTTTTAAAATTGATTCATAGATGTAAGAGTTGCTAGCTGGGTCAGGAGTAATGCCTATCCCGAGTTGCCCTTTAGAATGTGGTGAGAGACCTTCTTAAACCACTGCAGTCCATGTTCTGTAAGTAGACCCACAATGCTGTTAAGTAGGGAGCTCATAGGCTTTGACCCATTGACACTGAAGTAATGACAATATATTTTCAAGTCTGGATGGTAATGGCTTGCACAGAAACTTGCAGGTGGTGGCGTTCCCATGTATTTGCTGCCCTTGTCTTTCTGGATGGAAGTGGCCATGGGTTTGGAAGGTGTTGTCTAAGGAACCTTGCTGAATTTCTGCAGTGCATCTTGTGAACTGCATACCCTGTTGTTACTGAGTGTCAGTGGTGGAAGGAGTGGATGTTTGTGAATGTGGTATCAATCAAACTGGATCCTGCACGGTATCAAGCTTCTTGACTGTGGCTGGAGCTACATTCATCCAGGCAAGTCAGAATATTCCATCACACTCTTGACTTGTGCCTTGTAGATGGTGAACAGGAACTGGGGAGTCAGGAGATGAGCTACTTCCTCCAGTATGCCTAGTTTCTGGCTTGGTTTTGTAGCCATTGTATTTATATTGAGTCATAGAGTCATAGAGATGTACAGCATGCAACCAGACCCTTCACCTCATCCATGCCAACCAGCTATCCTATACAAATCTAGTCCCATTTTCCAGCATTTGGCCCATATCCCTCTAAACCCTTCCTATTCATATACCCACCCAGATGCCTTTTAAATGTCGTAATCGTACCAGCTGCCACCACTTCCTCTGACAGCTCATTCAATACATGCACCACCCTCTGTGTGCAAAAGTTGCCCTTTAGGTCCCTTTTATATCTTTCTGCTCTCACCTTAAACCTATGCCCTCTAGTTTTGGACTCCCCCACCCTGGGGAAAAGACCTTGCCTACTTACCTTTTCCATGCTCCTCAAGATCTTATCAACCTCTATAAAGTCACTCCTCAGCCTCCAACACTGCAGGGAGAATAGCCCCACCCTATTCAGTCTCTCCTCATAACTCAAATCCTCCAACCCTGGCAACATCCTCGTAAATCTTTTCTGAACCCTTTCAAGTTTCACAACATCCTTCCTATAGCAGGGAGATCAGAATTGCACGCAATACTCCAAAAGTGGCCGAACCAATGTTCCGTACAGTCACAACATGACCTCACAACTTCTATACTCAATGAACTGACCAATAAAGGCAAGCACACCAAATGCCTTCTTCACTATCCTATCTATCTGCGACTCTACTTTCAAGGAAGTATGAACCTACACTCCAAGGTCTTTGTTCAGCAAAAATCCCCAGGACCTTACCATTAGGTGTAAAAGTCCTTTCCTGATTTGCCTTTCCAAAATGCAGCACCTCACATTTATCTAAATTAAACTCCATCTGCCCCATTGGCCAATCTGATCAAGATCCCATTGTACTCTGAAGTAGCCTTCTTCGCTGTCCACTACAACTTCAATTTTGGTGTCATCTGCATACTAACCATACCTTCTATTTTTGCATCCAAATTACTTATATAAAAAAGCAGTGGACCCAGCACTGATCCTTGTAGCACACCGCTGGTCACAGGCCTCCAGTCTGAAAAACAACTCTCCACCACCACCCTCTGACTTCTACTTTTCAGCCAGTTCTGTATCCAGATAGCTAGTTCTCCTTGCATTCCATATGATCTAACCTCGCTAACCAGTCTACTATGAGGAACCTTGTCAAACACCTTAATGAAGTCCATATAGATCATGTCCATGTCTCTGCTCTCATCAATCCCCTTTGTTGGCTAATCCACTTCAGTTTCCGGTCAGTGGTAGACCCTGGGATATTGATAGTGGCAGATTCAGTGATG
>NW_025967823.1:17794-25000 GCF_021869965.1 Rhincodon typus | reverse complement strand
ATGGCCTCAACCGTGATCTTACGTTCATGTTGTGCTACATGTGACCCCACCACACTTCTGTATCTGTAAAATTTTCCTTACTGTCCTGTTTTGACACCATCACCATTGTTGATTGGATTGCTTATTACTTTGGTTAGACCCTCGGCATGTGACTCTTACACTGATCATATTACTCCAGTCATTTGGTTTATCTCCAGCACCACTTTATTTTTAATTTTTTGTAATTATCTCGCTACCTCATTTAATTGGATTATAGGTCCTCCCTTCGCTTGTTATTTAGCTGCTGATGCTTCACTCACACCGTCTGACATTTCTGATCACCTGCAGCGACTTATTATTCGATAATCCACTCACACCATTTGAATGATCTTTTGATCTCTCTGCCCTTGATCTCTCTGCCTACAAATTCTGTGTCTGTGTGCTTCCCTCTCACTTCACCTGACAAAAGGGCTACGCTCCAAAAGCTTGTGATTTCAAATAAACCTGTTGGACTATAACCTGGTGTCATCTGATTTCTGACCTTCATTGAAAGGCAACATCTCCTGCAATGCAGGACTCCCTTAGAACTGCACTGCACTTCATCCTAAAGCATGTGCTCAACTTTCTGCTTGATGGATTGAATAGTCTAAGATTGAGTGCTCAACTCACATGCTGTACCCTAGGGTACAAGTACTCTTTTTACAGCACAGTAGTCAGGTATATTCTGTACTTCACCTAAAAAATGCACTGATGGAGATACATTGAAGGACTGAATCTCCACTAAGCTGCTCGTATGACACCATACTGCCCCGCAACTTCATCTGTACAATGGAATTTGATCTGGATCATGGTATCGCAAATTGTCCAAATCTTAGATGAAATAGTATTTGATGAAATAGCATATTATTTAGTCCCTTTATTCCCCTTCAACGTTCTCTTTTCCAGTGAGAACATGGCCAACTCATATGTTCATCCATTATATTCTAAATGTCCTATCCCCAATGTACACACTCAACAGCATCAACTGCTATTCTGTACTGATGCAATCAGAAATGTGGAAGCTTTCAAAGGGTCGTTGAATTAATGATGTATAAAGTGATACAATCACCTCCTTCACTATTTTAGTTAATATTAACATTTCAACACATCTTAATCTCTGATTTGCTCATTGCCGACTGAGCATTGCTGCAATAGCTTCAATTTACTGTGTATCACAACTCCAGATCTCTTCATTGTTTACCTGTTATTTTCTTTATAATTGAATAATAGCTCATTTCTCCATACTTGTTTCTTCATATAAAACATTTATTTCTCTATGTGAATTACATCTATCACAGATTATTCCAATTTCCAAGTATACTCTAGATCATCCTGTTCAGTTTTAACCTTGATATTTTTATGCTTGAACCAGAGATGTCTCTGTCAATTTTGTAAATTTCAACTGTGATCTGGTCCTCCACTAATTAAAAAAAAATCATCCACTCCACTTGAACCTGTGAGAGATCACACTCTCTCTGCATATACCACCAGACTTTCAATAGAGCTGCTGTAGCTTTTAACTATCTATGTATATAGCTGTCATAGAAACTGTAAAATCCTGAATGCACATGTATGTCCCTTATCCATTTCGAGAAGATGTCCACATCCATCCTTGGGGTTGTCACTCAATCGACCTAGGTACAAACGGGCCCTGTTCTTTTGCTAACATAAACAAACCAGATGCACTCTCCGACACACTCACTTTAGAAGTGTTAAAAAAAAACTGAGTCATGATTTAGGATTAGATGACACTGCCAATTAACTAAATAAGGATAATTAAAGTTTTACACACTAATTTAACAATGTCATTTTAACTATGTGGATTAATTGAAATTAGTGAATATTTTGCATGCAAAGAATAATAATGGACTATTAGGGGTACATTGGTTCATTAAGCAAGGTATAAGAAGTGAAACTCATTTAACCACAGTGGCTACCTACTGGAAAATAAATTGTGCCATATTAAATTAGTTGAATCTGCAATTTGAACTTGAAAAAAGGGTTAAAATATTATTTCACAGAAATGAAATGGAGTCTGTAACTATTAACATTTTGAATTCAAACACTAACTTCTTCACTGTTTCATTGCTCACAGGCTACACAAGGCCAAACAAAATGTGAATAAATTAAGCCTAAATATTCATTTTTATACAATATATGTGCAATACATGCATATGGGATATATATATAAAGTGTACACATTCTGCAATATTTCAGCAATATTCTCAGTCTGACAGTATACTCATCAAGTCAGAACACTGTAGATTCACAATAGAAGCTGCATTTATAATCCAGGTTGACATTTCAATTCGGTTCTGAGGGAGTTCTGTGCTGTTTTTCAATGAAACTTCAAACTGAGCCTTGACCAGCCCGATCACACAGATGAAAAAGTAGTATGCTCGCATGTTTTACAAAAAGAAATCAGAGATTTTCTTACTTGAACAATGAACAAGACTGGTTAGCACAAATGTCCTGTTTCCATGCGATGACTTTCAATTAATTTGATTCCTACAGATCTCAAGGTACAATCCAAGAAAAATGCTTTTCCAGTGTCCTGAGCAACATTACATGCTTAGGTAACACTGGCAAAAATAGGTTGATTGGATTTTTCATTGCTTTCCCCTTCTAGGTCCTTTTGTAAGACTCCGGTTCTCGCAGACAGGTGAGAAGAAATAAATTGAAACTCAGACCACCGTGTTCCCACTGCTCCCCCCCCAGGTCACCCACACTCCCCCCCCCCCCCCCCCCCCCCCCCCCCCCCCCCCCCCCCCCCACCCCCCCCCCCCCCCACACACTCACACACACACACAAGCAATTCACAACCACAGTAATTGACATTAATGTCTTTTCTGTATCTTGACATCATCTCTTATCACTGGATGGTTTTTGTCACAAGACTAACACTAGAATGGTTTGGATGTTCACAATAGAATATACATAGTGGTCTTCCACATTGATTCTATAAATAAGAGGTCTCTTCAGCTCCCTTTTTGTGCAGCATTAATCTTGGAGGTGAGACGTCTAGAGGTCTCTTATTTATTAAATGATGGAGTGCACTTAAAACAATGGTAGATGTGAAATCCAGAATCAACATTTGTCATGGTATGCCCAGTCCAAGGTAAAGCCATCACCCATGGTGAGAAAATTAGAACTTTCTGTTTTTGTATCATGCCTTGCCTCCTCTCTCCAGCCAAGCCAGAGAAATTTGTTCAGATGCTGAAAGGTGCTGGTTTCACATGACTGATAAAGTATGGCATCATTTCCTGGACCTTTGCCCATGGCAAGCGAGCCAATGGCTTTGCTAAACTCTTTCACTGTCACAGGATTGCAGTCTATCCTCCTGCATACCAGCAAGTGATCACAAATACAGGTGAGCTACCTGCGTGCGTTGAGACTGCTGTTCAGTCACATTTGGTGATGACTGATCCAGCTGCTGCGAATACCGTGATCTTGGATGTCTCCAGGACACCTTGTGATATTGCCTGTTCTGAAAGAAAGTCTTAGTTACCCAAAGTAGTAGCAGCAGCAAAGTTAAAGTAGTCTCTGTTTATTTTAATTTATCTTTCTTAGGAAATGTTGTCCGAGGCAGGAGCACCATGCTTCTCGGCTCATGCCCAGTCTTGCAGTGAAATCCCCCAGTATGTAATGATGTTTTGACTTCGGATTCTGCTGATAAAAGTGTCAAGCTTTTCAGTGACCTGATCTTTCACCTCTGTAGTGGAGCACAGCAAGGGAGCATAGAAACTCATGAGGCTAATAGCCCCTGACAGAGTTGAGAGGTCGATGGAAAGAACATATTCTGTATCTTTTGTGAACAGGGGTTTTATCATAAACAGCAATGAGTTCCTTACAGCAAAGCCTGCCCCTTGCTCATGTATTTCCTCTGAACTCTTCTCCTCCAGATCAACATGTAATGATTTTCTTTTAGCGATCTGCTCTTGGCAAGATGAGTCCCTCATAGTGAAGCTATACCAGTATTGAGTTTATCAAGTTCCATGTTTATCAAGGCTGTCCTGAATGTATTATCAATCAGCTCTAAGTCATTTATCAATCCAATACATGTGGTTCTGATGCTATTGTTTGCCAACTGAAAAGTTGGCCTCTTTCTGTTCGTTTTTCCTGGTGCCAATGGGTACTATCCAATCACTGAGCAGAGATTCTAAGCTTCACTGAAGCTGACAGACGATAGCAGGGCAGCAAAAGACATGTGACTTGAGCTGGGCAAGTAGCTGACCAATGGGACAGATTCGTTTTCTCCCCATCCTCTAATTCTCCTGAGATATCCACAATGCAGGGAAATTATAGTCCCAATCTGGGAGTTTGGCTCACGAGTACCAGGGAGTATCCATATGTTGATGGGCATGCACTCTGCATGTCTGGGGGCAAAACTTCTTCAAAGTTTCCCTGAAGCTCGAGCTTGGAGCTGCAAAGACCCAGTATCTGCATGTCCTCCATAAGGAGACACAACACACGACTTGATATAGAGAGACTGTGTACTGGCACAGACTTAAAACATATGAAATTGAGAAATAAACTAGCACGCAAAAGCAGAATAAGCAGACTGCATGCAATATTTCTCTTCAGTTACAGAATTGAATTTACAAATTATCTTCAAAAAAATGAGGAGATTTATGCTACTTGTTCTAAATAAGTACTCAGTATTTAACCAAAATCAAAATTGCAAGGAAAGGCAGATTTGTACTTATCTAGGCTATCAAAACCACTGGACTTCCCAAACTACTTTACAATTAACGAAGTGCCCCAGATGTTGCAATTGTTGTAATGTAGGAAAGGCAGCAGCCAATTTGCACAAAACAAACTCCCGCAAACAGCAATGTGGTAACAACCAATCTCCACAATTATGGGAAGCTGCGAGTACTCATGGGACTCCAAAAACAGGATTATTATTATAAGATGCAGAAATGAATAAATCACCAACGGGATCGCTCACTGTTAACTGCATGAGGCAATGCTTTCAGGACTGTCATATTACAAAACACATTTCATATGACCTCCCTGAGCATTGCTCACTGACAAAATAAAACATTGATTGGTGGTGATATTGGCTTTTGCCTGAAAAACATGAAGAGGAAAACAGACTAGCCACTTCATACACTTTCAAATGACTCATACCCACCTAGCTCAATTTTTAAGCAGACCTTTTTAAATCAGAACATAGTATTCAATTGTCCCCTGTCAAACAAGTAAAAAGCTCTTTAAAGACGCATATCATGGATACTATACTAGTAGCAATTGTTACAATAAACGAGCAGAGACACTGCATATCTTAGGTCTGATTATGTACCAGGCATTAAGCAGCATAGCCAAAGCCCGTGAAACACGCTGCTGGAGGCTACTAAAGCAAAAGTACGACTAAACCTAGTGCAGAGAATGGGGTTAAATATTTATGGTGTCAAGAGGGACAAAACCCAGAGAAATAGTTTGTATCAACTACAAATGCCTTTTCCCAACAGCTGCTACTTGGTTCAGTGCAACAGCCAACTAATCTTTAGGCCTTCCAAAAAATAGCAAGATTCCTGTTTGCAATCTGAAGCTCCAAGGCCCAAATCAAATAGATCCCAAGACTAGAACTATCGCTGAGTACACCATGACCTTGGCTTCAGCAGCTGTCTGCACTACTTCACATCCCTTTATGTGAGTTTGACATCTTTCTGCAGATCTACAATCTCCTTAAATCTCCCTTCGTCTGTCTTTGTCTTTCCCTTTCAACGTATTGTTTTAACATTCAAAATTTCTAAGTTTACTTTAACATGCAGTTGACTCAATAAGTTTGTGACAAGTTTGAGTAATGTGTGGTAATATTAAGGTTATTTTCATTTGTTTATGAGAAGTGGACGTCACTGGGATTTGCTTCTAATCCTAATTAGCACTGTGGTGGTGAGCAGCCTTCATAAACTGCTGCAATCCATTTGGTGCAAATGCACCCATAGTTCTGCTGGGAAGTGAGTTCCAGGATTTTGGTCTGCAATACATAAGGAACGGTGATACAATTCCAAATCTGGATGGTGTGCAGGTGTAGGTGGTAACTCACTCCAAGTGCAGCCCAGATTTGGAAGGACCAAATTTACTTGTTTAGCTTTGACAGCATGTGTCATATCAGAGGTGTCACACTCAAGATGTGTCATGAGGATAAAGAAAGCAGAAATTCAGTTATTCTATTTGATCTCACGCATACTGGGAGCTAGACATTTGCAAGCACCACAGACTGCTCACCAAACCTCAATTAAACAGACTGACCTCAAAGACTGATTTAGATACCTTCCCAGTAAGGGTGTGCGCTGAAATATAACCTCAAAAGGGTAAATATGTTTGTAGTGAAGCATGGCAACTCTACTGTACACCCCAGAGAGACACCACAGCTGATCAACTTGGAATCCAAAACAGATTGTTGTAGTGAATTCTTTGTGGATGCTCAATTACATGCAACACAAAATTTTAAGTGCCTACAATTATGCTTCACCAAAATCCTAGTTCAGAAAATCATAGCTCTATTTTTTCACCACTATATTTTACTGGATAGTGATCACTGATTAGACTGAAATTTAATCATAAGACACAGAGCTACAATACCACAACTGTAAACCTTTACATATATAGTCAAAGTAAGCTTGAATAGCAGCATTTTTCCCTCACTATTTCTCATCTGGTTTAAATCAAAGAACATAAGACAGATTTCATAGTGACATTTATGTTGCTGATAAATACTAGTAATGTTCAAGAGATGATGATTGCAGACTGATGCGCTCTGTCATTAGAGAATCATATTGTCATCACACTCAAAGGAAGGTGGTATGGCAGACTGATGCGCTCTGTCATCAGAGAATCATATTGTCATCGCACTCAAAGGAAGGTGGTATGGCAGCCTACAGCAGCATTACAGGAATAAGGATAGCTGTTTGTGCTATGTCTGGGTGAATGTAATACTGCAATGAACCTGAAGAGTTGCTGAATGGTACAAACTGCTACTGTCATACCATAGTCATATCAGGTCTCCCTATTCATCCAAACTAACATTTAACCAGTCAGATAGTCAAATGAAAATTCAGTGGTTATGATAGCTTTACATTCACCATCTTATCACCTCAACTAACCCTCTATTCCCAAGATAGTAGGAACTGCGGATGCTGGAGAATCTGAGATAACAAGGTGTAGAGCTGGATGAACACA
>NW_025967823.1:0-17394 GCF_021869965.1 Rhincodon typus | reverse complement strand
CTGCTTGGCCTGCTGTGCTCATCCAGCTCTACACCTTGTTACCTCTATTCCCAAACAAGTTTTTCTTCTAGCTCTATCACTTCCTACCCCTTTCTCATTCATGCTCATCCAGATGCCCTACTCCACTCCTTATCCATCTCTTCTAGCTCCATCCTATACTCTTGTTTCTTCTAACAGCGTAGTCCACAACCAGCTTGATTTCTTCCCCAACAAAAGCACTCTTCAGAGCTCCAATTTTGCTCCAATTCTTGCAGGAATCTAAGAAGCTCCCTTCCTTTTGGGGCTTGAGATATCAATCTTGTTATTTTGCTTTGCACCAGACATGCTATCTGGGCCACACGAGTCTTTATCATTTTTGTTGTACTGCCATCCTCACTGAACCCTCACATCTGTGAATTCCTTCATGTATCATTGAGCTCTCACCAAAGTCGTAGTTACCAGACACTCAGTTGGGATCAAATGTCTCTGGATCTACCACTGAAAGTGATAACCATTTGATATTGTTACAAGTCTACAGTGTGCTGCAAGAAGTAGGAAAAGTGCAATTGCAGCAATTGCCCAGTTCAAACCCTGTTCAGATAAGACCCCAATTGGTTTTATCTCGTGGCATACTGTGGCCCTTTCTAAACACCAGGGATGATCTTAAACATAGGTCCAATAAGTAAGCTTTGAAGAGTAGAAAATAAGTAAGCTTGACTAGAAAAAAAAGTGGCATATATTAACAAAAATCCAGCCCAGAATAAAGATGTCTGAATAATTTCTCCATCAATCACATCAGGACACCAGATTGCTCTTAGTGACTGGGATTGATTTTACGCAAATATCATCATTTCTATACCTATACTTCATTCACTGACAGATTGGAAAAGTAGACCTGCTGGAGTTAAGAAACTCAACTGCAGCTTCAAAAAGTCTGTAAATGAAAAAGTCCCACCACCAGAACGACCTCCAACTGAGTGCTGACAAAGTGGGCTAATAAATCTGTTAGAGAATGGTTACTGAAAAATTAAAGCAGGAAAAACAGGTAAAAGAGCTAAAAATAAAAAGAGAGTAATGAAGGAAAAAGTGTGCAGAAACTATCGACTCAAAAGGGAGAAAATGCAAAGAAAACAACTGCACAGTAGGAAGGGACAAACTGTTGCTGTAAGGCAGACAATATCATCTGTCTCCTTGAACATAGTTATGATACATTTGTGAGTTGAAAGGTTGATTACATCATCATTTTTGTAGCTCGACAAAAACTACTGACACCAAACTATTAACTCTGTCAGAGCCTGAAACTCTGTTTTTTCCTCCACAGGCACTGCCTGACTTTGTGAACACTTCTAACATTTTGTATTTTTATTCCAGATTCCAGCATCCTCGCAAAGCAGGTTTTCAATTAATTTTATACTTTCTTCTGTAAGTTTGACAAAGTTGGGTTTTATTTTATTTTCCATAAATTGTGACTGAAAGCCACTCTGCCAGAACAATAGTTTTGCAGATCCAGCAACAAGTCTGTTTCAAAAATGGACAGTGTCAAACACGGCACTGTCTGCTCCAGGGACAATAGTCACCCCAGTTGTTACCACACTCCAAGAGAAATTCATAGCAAATTGAAGCTATCATGTCTTAACGTTTGATTATAAGCATGTCTGTCAATGGCTCTACCATTACTGTGCAAGGTTCTAATAAAGGAAAAACAACTTGAAATGTTAAGTGGTTCTCTCCCCACAGATGCAGACAAGCTTGCTGAATATTCAGCATTTTCAATTTAGATTTCAGATTTCCAGCAGTCTGATTTACACCAGGGGCTGTCCAAATAATGCATTAAATGGTATGGCCCACTTCTGAACACTGAAGAATAAAGTGGATACTTGAAAAAAAGAAATAAAAAGGGCTAAGGGCAGGACCAGGGAGTGGGACTAATCCAACAGCTGGCACAGTCTCCATGAGCCAAATGGTTTCCTTCTGTGCTGTGTGACATGTTGCTTCAACCACAGAAGCTAATCCCTCACATCTGCAAACTAAAATTGCAGGACTGAAGAAATTTCTGTTTTTCATTCTAGAAAGGTGGTGCCTAAACAAAAAAAAATGTTTGAGGGATACGTAAGATAGTTAAAGAAATAGAAAAGGATAGCTTCAAAATAATGCTTGAAATTGCAAAAATTGGTTAAGGTGAGTCATGGTTCAAACCAGGAAAAGTACATACAGATGCCGCAGGAAAACATTCACCTAAAGGATGGGTAATGCAAGTCATAAAGTCATAGAGATGTACAGCACAGAAACAGACCCTTTGGTCTAACTCGTCCATGCAGACCAGATACCCTAAATAAATCTAGTCCCATTTTCCAGCATTTGGCCCATATCCCTCTAAACCCTTTCTATTCATAAACCCAACCAGATACCTTTTAAATGTTGTAATTGTATCAGCTTCCACCACTTCCTCTGGCAGCTCATTCCATACACGCACCACCCTCTGTGAGAAAAAGTTGCCCTTTTGGTCCGTTTTAAATCTTTCCCCTCTCACCTTAAACCTACGCCCTCTCGTTTTAGACTCCCCTACCCCAGGGAAAGGATCTTGCCTATTTACCCAATCCATGCCCCACATGATTTTTTAAACCTCTATAAGTTCACTTCTCCGCCTCCAACGCTCCAGGGAATATAGCCCCAGCCTATTCAGACTCTCACTATAGCTCAAACCCTCCAACCCTGGCAACATCCTTGTAAATCTTTTCTGAACCTTTTCATGTTTCATAAAGCCTTCCTTTTAGCAGGGAGACCAGAATTGCATGCCAGAATTCCAAAAGTGGCCTAACCAATGTCCTGTACAGCCGCAACATGACTTCTCAACTCCTACACTCAATGCACTGACCAAGAAAGGCAAACATACCATACGCTTTCTTCACTATGCTATCTGCCTGCAACTCCACTTTCAAGCAACTATGAAGCGGCACTCCAAGGTCTCTTTGTTCAGCAACACGCCCTGGGATCTTACCATTAAGTGTATAAGTCCTGCCTTGATTTGACTTTCCAAAATGCAGCAACTCACATTTATCTAAATTAAACTCCATCTGCCACTCCTGGGCCCATTGGCCCATCTGATCGAGTTCCCATTGCACTCTGAGGTAACATTCTTCGCTGTCCACTACACCTCCAATTTTGGTGTCATCTGCAAACTTACTAACCGTACTTCCTATGTTCGCATCCAAATCATTTATATGGTACATCGCTGGTCACAGTCCTCCGGTCTGAAAAGCAATCCTCCACCACCACCCTCTGCCTTCTACCTTCAAGCCAGTTCTGTATCCAAATGGCTAGTTCTCCCTGTATTCCATATGATCTAACCTTGCTAACCAGTCTACCATGAGGATTGAATATTTTCAGAAAAAACCTACTGGAATTATTAGATGCTGCAGAAGGGCAGAGTTGGGAAAGAGGCAGAAGAGACATCAGAAAACAGCATGTGGCATTTTATTCTGGTTGGATGAATGGTCTGCTTCTGTCTTACCATTTCTATACATAGCCTTGCCAGTATCACACTTATCTCAATAACAAATAATTATTTTAAAAAGTAACACCTGAAAACAATGGATTCAATCTTCCCAGTTTTTTAATCTCAGTGTTGAAAACTGCAGCTAATCGAGAACAGCATATATTGTCTTTAACATTATTAAACTACCAAAGATACTCCAAGGGAGCACAATCAAACAAAACGTGACAATGAGCAGCTTAAGGAGGTAACAAGATGGATGACCAAATGCTTAGACAAAGAGGTAAGGTGGTGCATTTTGGTAGAAAGAACACCAAAGTTAATACGTAATAAAGTTTACAATTCTAAGAGGGGTGCAAAAAGCAATGAATAGGGCATATAGGATCCTGGACTACAGAGACACAAAATTCAAAACTGAGGAAACTGTAACAGATTTTTGTAAATCCTTGGTGCAGCCTCAACTGAAGTAATCTGGAAAAATCTGGATTTAAATGAGTTTACAGAATACACAGAAAAGATTTACAATGATTTCAGTAATGAGGGACATTTTCACAGCAGGAGGTTATGATTTGGAAGGTGCTGTTTAAGAGGATGGATGGAGGCAGATCCAATTACAGGCTTCAAAAGGGAAGTGGATAAGCACACGAAAAAAAAATCTATAGGGTTATGAGCAAAAAGCAAGAGAGTGGAATGAGCTAAATTGCTCCAGGAGACAGCTAGTATGGATTTGACGGACTAAATGATCTTCTGTGCTACAGCCATCTGATCACTGCAGCAAGTTTTAATAAGGGTCTTAAAGAAGGATTGAGATGTAGAGAGGGAATTCCAGACTTATTAATCAGACAGCTGAAGGTACAGCCACCAAAGGTGGTGTGATGAAAGTCGAACACACATTGCATCCAATATTAGAGGAGCACTGAGACCATGAAAAGTTGTGAGGCTGGAGAAAATTAAGGTAATAGAGAGGGTCAAGAAGGAAGGTATTTGAAAACAAGGACGTGAGTTAGAATTTGAGGTGTCAACAGACCAGAAGCCAATGTAGGACAGTGAGCGCAATTGTAATGTGTGTATGGGCCTTGGTGTTAGTTAGGTAGAATATGACATCGAAAATGAGCAAACTGAAAACTTAGATGTCGTGCAGAGGTACACTGCAAAAGATGAAACTTTATTTGCTGCTATGAGATGCGACAATGGTGTGACAAAAATTCAAACCCAAGGAAGCAGCAGACTGAAAATAACTACAGACTTGACAGTGCACATTTCTAGGAACAATTCTATTTTGTTTTATAGTTAGATCCCACCAATGTTTGTACCCCAGGATCTTAACTCTGGCGTGTGCAGCTGCTAAAAGCCATTGCATCCCAGTGAAACAGAACATGAGGCAGGTGATTCACACAGCTGAAAAGTTGAGTTAAACGTTTGGAGTCCAACAGAATTACTGTGCACAGGAATGAGGAGGAGGTGAACTTTTTTTTTGCATGCGAGAGTCAGAGTTAAAGATATCGATGGCCAATTCTCTGACACCATTGAGCTTCTTGCATAATGCTAATACGGCTAGCTGCTGTGGCTAATGAGATCAAGTGATTGGGGAAAGTACTATAAAAATGAATGGAATGAATGCTGTTTGTGAAAACACATTAAATGACACCCAACCAAACATCCCAAAAATGGAACTTGCCAGTTAATTACCATAGAGCAAGTCACTATTTTCCTGATAGTGAAGACTGCCCAAGGGCAAGAACTAATTTAAAGTTAGCCAAACTGGACAGTCCAGAGGAAAGTCAGGTACCCATCCCAGCATGACTACCTATTCAAGGGATACAACAAAAGGGGATTACCACTACAGTACATTTACAAATTTCACTCAGCTTATTTAACACATAGTGCAAGGACTAGAATGTTGGACCAATTTTCTTTGCTCTTAACATTGGCTTCTGCACCTTTAGCTATATAAACCCTATGCTCTGAAATTTTCTCATTAAACCCCTCTTTGTATGGTTCTTTAAGACATACTTCTTTGACGAAGCTACCTGTCCTAATTTTTTCTTAAGTGGATCACTGTTAAAATTTCTCGGATAGCAAAATCAAAAACAGAAACTGCTGGGAAAACTCAGCAGGTCTGGCAGAATTTGTGGAGAGAACCCAGAATTAACGTTTTGGGCCCAGTGGCCCTTCTTCAGAATTTAAGATCGGCAATTTCTGTTTTTGTTTCTGATTTCCAGCATCGGAGTTTGTTTTTGTTTTATCGGATAGCACTCTTGTTAAATGTCCCGAGACAGTTTACAACATCAAAGGCATTATAAAAATGCAAGTTGCTACTGGTGGCACACTTCACTTCAAGTTACTCTTGTCAAGTGCCAAATTTTTAACCACCAGTAGTTTACCCCAGTATCATACCGTTCTGACTACTCATTTCAGTTTGAACCTGAGCCTGGAAGAGAAAATCTAATTGTTAGCTGGACAACTGTAACAACTTTCACTCGTCAATGGAAATTAGCAGAGAAGTGTCACCCAGGCACCGATATGCTTCACTACAATCCCAGCAAATAATACATCGTTCTCCCCATTCTACCAAAAAATTTAAAATAAATCATGGAATTCAATGTCATATTTTTCATTCCCAAATAAGGGGATAAAAAAAATGAAAAATAAACTTGGCTAATAAATTGCATTTTATTATAATTTGGGTTGGAATTCCCAATACCACAAACTGTTTCTAACCTCTACTCTAGAGTTTCCTCAGAGTGTTGCATCCTGCAAGTCAGAAATTATATGGAATACTTGCAGTGTGAGCTAAAAATACACAGATTATAAATACACTGTTCATGCAACCCAGCAAGGGCATGCGAATGGTTTTGAGCATGCCTGGGAGAGCAGGACTGGCATAAGCACAGCCTGCAAATAAAGCTGTCTGCTGAGCACAGCAGATTGAAAGAGGTCATTTGGAAAATGTGCACAGTGCTGTGAGTAAGTGTTCTCTACACTTTCCAACCACAGAATTTTCCTGAAATTTCAGCACATCAAAGAATCATGCAGCACAGGATACTTTTCAATACATTAATTTTATTTTTTTGAGAGATTTATTTCATTGTGTAAAATATTTAATTTGGATTCTGAGATTTCTTTGAATTATCTTTTGATGGAGTTGGGGGAATAATGCTTTGCTTGCTACATTTCTGGTGAGGTGGTATGTCACACATTCTTGCTATATTCACAGTCTGAAAGAAGTGGTCCTACTCCTTTGCCTTTTCCGCAAAACCTTGAAAATAAGTATTTTATAAATGCAACTCAATGCCCTCTTCAAAATTATTAGCGAATTTGCTCCCTTCACTGTTTCAGGTAGTGTGATCCAGATCATCAACAAAAAACATCTCCTGTCTGGCTTTTTGTCCAATCGTTTTAATCCTGTGTCCGTTGATTACTGTCTCACCTGATAATGGAGTTGTAAGTTGAAAGGTAGTAGTATATGGCAGAATTTTCCCAGCCCATGAGCAGTGAGTGTAATAGTGAGAAATTTGGGAGAATGCAGCAGGAATGGAATGAGAATGATTAGATGAGAATCTCATTACCAAGGGGCAAGGACCCTCTTTGTATGTATTACCATCTCATTACTAGTCAATCTCACCTCATTTGTACACAGTTCGCGATTCTCCAAAGTACCTGTGAGAAACCAGACAGCACCAATTCCAGACTTTAAAGTCTGAGCGGTTACTTGGCAGGTACAGCTAGCCAATGTCTTTTTGAATCTCCAAAATGACCATCATTCCTCATCATCTCATAGTGGGCTTTGTAGACAGCAACAATCTCCGCCCTCTGTCCACAGAAGTCATCTTCAACAAAATATGCGCCTCATCACATCAGCATGGCCCACCTCAGAACAAACTTTAGTACTGCATTACTACACTTTGGAGATCACCTATATCTTACATTGCAATGTCTGTGTTAGGTTACTTTGCATGAAGTTATGGCATATGCACAGGCTCTGATCTTGAATTCTTAGTGCTCACTCACTGTGCTTACTTGAGATGCTCACAGCACTTCTGCCTTACCTTGCCTTTTAGATCATTGTCATTTCATTCAGAACTTACAGGCTTGAGGTATCTCTATCTTGCCTTGTCTTTTAGCACAAACAGAAAGCCAGGTAACTTGTCATGCTTGTCAGCATGAACTGTCGAGGGGTTGAACACATTGCTGCATGGTACTATTCTATGTCAGTCACAACTACAGCATGATCTAGCTACTTATATGGCAAATACTCTACTTATACTTTAATCAAATGGCTTTGTCTGAAAGTTTAACAAGAGTTGCCTATATTCCAGTGAAGGGAGACAATGGTCACTCAGATGGCATCACAACACTCAGTCAGTGACATCATCCAATACTAGTTCAAAGGGTTGGCCATGGTCAGTCCTGTAGGTTTGGGAAGTAAATGTTGAGAGGTGTGCTGGGGAAAGTGAGAAACTGAAGTGTGGAATTAAAGCTGTTATGAAGGATCCAGAGGGGATAATGACTGTGAAGGATGGGGGTCAACTCTAAGCATAAAGGTGAGATCTCACATAAAATGAGGGGTACGGAGTAATGTAGCGGTGGGTTTTCACAAAGCATCACTACCCTGGCAAAAGGAGAGAGACGAAAGTGGCTAGAAAAGTTGTTACGGGAAGTGCAGGAACAAGAATGTTCTGAGGTGTCCCATGTGAGAAAGTAGGAAGCGCAGAAGCAGGAAAACTTCATAGTTTGTGAGGATAAAGTGGGTAAAAGCCATTAAATGAAAACGTTGGATTCAATAGACGACTAGTCTTAGTTAGAGGTGAGCAATCGAAGACTGCGTGAGATAAGTTGCCATGGTTCACGATAGGAAACCCTCCATGAAAGACCACGTAAACGATGCTGCCAAACACCACCAAAATATGCAAAAATTCAAACCATAGAGTTTTGATAAACCAAAGCTTGTGTATTGTGCACAATTTTGGTCTCCACATCTTTATTCCCTTTGGAGGTTATATAATGAAGGTCTTCTAGAATTGATTCCTGCAATAAGAAAGTTGGTGCATAGGAGAGTGGGTCTGCATCTCAGGAACTGATCTCATAAAAAGAACACTGAATTCTGAGAGGATTCGACAGGGTAGATGCTGAGAGGCTGTTTCCCCTGGCTGGAATGTCACAAAGCTGCAGTTATGCCATTTGAGATAAAGATAAACTGTTTCAAACCGGAAACCATGAACCTTTGGAAATGTCTACCCAAGAGGTCTGTGAATGCTGTCATTGAGTTTCTTCAAAAATTGGATGAATAGATTTTTGAACTTAAGGAAAATGAAGGTTTATGGGGATCTGGCATGATAATGGAGTTTATGCAGATCAACCACATGATATTCCTGAATGGCAAAGCAAGTTCTAGGAGCCTTATTGTCTATTTTTTACTCTGATCTCTCATGTTCCTTCTTATATTGTGGCTTTCATACCTTGGTGCTTGGTGGTCTTAATATTTTCCCGCGTTGTACTCTGAGATAACCTTCTTCGCTATTCACACCACCACCAATTTTAGTGTCATCTGTAAATTTACTAACCATACCTCTTATATTCAGATCCAAATCATTCATATAAATGACGAAAAGCAGTGGACCTAGCACCAAACCTGGCGGTCCACCACTGGTCACAGGTCTCCAGTCTGAAAAACAACGCTCTACCACCATCCTCTGTCTCCCACCTTCAAGCCAATTTTGTATCCAATCGGCTAGTTTCTCCTGGATTCCATGCGATCTAACCTTGCTAACCAGTCTATGATATTCTAATGATATTCAGCTGTCTGATCTTGTTACTATAGTTTTTGGTGCTATTTTGAGAATGTTGTTAGGGCCATAGCCTTTGCAGCATCCAATGCCTCCAGCCGTTTCTTGAAGACTGGCACATGTGATGCTGGGAACTTCAGAAGGAGACCAAGATTAATTATCCATTCAGCACTTCTGGCTGAAGGTTGTAGCAAATGCTTCAGACTTATCTTCTGTACTGATGTGCTGGGCTCTTCTATTATTGAGGATGTGGATATTTGTTGAGCCTCCTCTTCAAGTGAGTTGTTTAATTGTCTGCCACCATTCATGACTGGATGCGGCAGGACTACAGAGCTTATATCTGATCCATTGCTTGTGAAATTGCTTAGCTCTGTCTATCACTTGCTTCTTATATTGCTTGGTTCTCAAGTAGTCCTGTTTTGTAGATTCATGCACATTTCATTGAATGAGGGTTGCTCCCTTAGCTTGATTGTAACGATAGAGTGGGGGGTATGCTGAGGTTGCATAATGCAGTGGAGTACGATTCTGCTGCTGCTGACGGTCCACAGCACCTCATGGGTACCCAGTCTCGAGATGCTACATCTGTCTATCCCATTTAGTATGGTGATAATGTCACACAATGTGATCTAAGGCATTCTCAACGTGAAGGCAGATTTCATCTCTACCAACACTGTCATAGACATGGATCTGCAGCTGAAATATTGGTGAGGATGAGATAAGTATGTTTATCCCTTTTGTTGGTTCAGTCACCACTTGTCACAGCCCCAGTCCAGCAGCAATACCTTTTCGGACGTGACCAACTCAATCAGTAGAGCTGTTGCTGAGCCACTGTTGGCAGTGGACATTGAAATCCCCACCCAGAGTATATTCTATGCCCTTGCTACACTCGGTATTTCTTACAAGTAATGTTCAATGTGGAGGAATACGGATTCAACAGCCGAGGGGGTGATGGTGGAAGGTTATGTGATAACCAGCAGGTTTCCTTGCTCATGTTTGCCCTGGTGCCCTGACATATCATGGTGTCCAGAGTCAATGTTGAGGACTCCCAGGGCAACTTCCTCTGGACTGAATACAACTACACTGCCACCTCTGCAAGGCCTGTTCTGCCCATGAGACTGACATATACCAAGATACTGAAAACGGTGTCTGGGACATTGTCTGTCAGATATTCTTTCATGAGTAAGACTGTGTCAGGCTATTGCTTGACTACTCTGTGAGATACCTCTCCCAATTTTGGCACAAGCCCCCAGAGGTTAATGAGGAAAACTTTTCAGGCTCATCAAGGCTATTAGATGAATAGAAACTGAAGAATTTTGTTTTACCATTTTGGCCAATGAACTCGATTCCTTTTGCAATTCATGCATCTTCTCTCAATTCTACAGTGCCTGTCTTAATATTACAGAGCAGCACACTGTAGCACACTTTATTACACACTGGTAATCTTCCTGAAAAAACCTGAAGCCTTCTTCGAGTCTTTTGTAAGGTTGAAGGGTACCACAAGTCATGCATTGTTTTCATTGTTTAAAAAGTAATTCAGAGCTCTAGAATTACTGAATCACCTAAGCTCTTCCTGCCCAATTTTGGATCATGTTCTGATAATACCTTCTGAGAAATCACGAGGAATGATAAGAAAATGGTAGAAATGATAACATGCAATATCTAGGACATTATGTACAGCCTTGATGATTGAGAAAGCTGCCCACATTTCAAAAGTAACACTTTGACTGTGAAGAGTTTTGGAATACCTTGAATTCATTGCAAGTTATATTAGAAATACAAGTTTTTACGTCAACTGCATAACCCACGTGCGGCAAAAGAAGGCTCCTTTCTCTGAGCTGGCTTTGTACACCTGAGGGTCCCATTAACTGAAGCTTTCTCATTGAATGGTGAAACAGGCTCAAGGAACTGAATGGCCTACTCCTGTTCCTATGTTCTGCTGTTGGAAGTGTGGTGGAAGCAAATTCAATGGTAACTTTCAAAGGAGTTTGGATAAATAGTTGAAGGGGAATAATTTACAGGACTGTACAGAAAGTGAGCTGGAGTGATAGTAATTACAAATCTTTCAAACAGCTGATACAGTTTTGACATAATATATATATTATTGCTGAATGGTATAATTCTATGGTTTGCAGTACTTTTGACCCTGTTTGCACCCCCATCCAATTTGGCATCAATGAGTATGCAGTCACTCCTGTCCATCAACTCTGGCATCCTATTACTTCAGCATTATGTGCACATTGGAGAAAGGTTCCCTCTACTACACCATTTTGCTCATGAAACTGCTTTCATTCCGTTACTTTAGAGGCATTCTCTGCTCACCTATCTCTGCATATAAGAGACAGAACTGCCTCTGCTCTGATACTTGTAATAATTCAGTAACTTTATTTGAAAATCATAAACTGAACTTGACAAAATTCTGAAACTGAATCAGCAGAACTCTTAGATTACAGGGAATGTAAGGGTGTACACCGAAAACACTTCCTTAGAAAGGAATATAATTATTTATCTCACTCTGATCATTCCCTTATCACACAATATTTGTACTGCAAAGAACACGCAAAAAATTATATGCATCTTGCACAGGTCAACCAGTCAGACTGACCAGTTATTCTTCTGCTGAAAGCCAGAAGCAGGAAAAGTCAATGAAGCAAGCACTACAGAACCTGAATAAAACAGCCAATAACAAAGCCACATTTTCAAGCTGACAGAATGCTGCATTAGCCTTCAAAAAAGCTGACTCTTGGCATTACCCAGAAGGTGGGACTGTCCTTCCTCAGCCACTGCAGATACGAGAGAAACAGCTCCGGCTTGTTCAAATTTCCTGATAGTTTACAGCCATTCCATTTGGTATCCTCCTCGTCATTATCTGTTTGCCACTTCTCTTGTGTCTCTATATTCCCCTTGCAGAAGCTGAACACAATAACCTCCAATGATAGGCTAAATAAAACTGCACCAAAAAAAGACTATTTGAGATAATAAAACTGGATTTGCATTTTAAATGGCGCAATATGTGAAAGAGCTCATATGTCAATATGTGTAAATCATTGACATATTCTGAAAATTTCAAATTATTACATGATCATCTTGCTCAGACTCCCTTCTCTTAAAGGTCTACTAGTCCCATACTTCATCCAATGGTGGAAAGACAGCCTCTGCCAATGTTCTGCTATAGACTCTTCACTACGCCAACTTCATTCTGTCACATTTCCTTGGCAGAACATGCAATGTTTGCAAAGTCACAGTCTGGTGCAATTAGCTTGTCATACTGATAATCAATGGCATTTTGTTGGCAAACAAACCCAGTCATGCGAGAATACTTGCTGAATAATACCATGATTCCAAATTAATACTTATGCTGGGAAAGAGATGGGCTACCAGCCAGAGATCCCCGACTGTTGAGTAAACAACGAGTGAACAACTATTGGAACCAACAATGTTCAGGATGGTTGGAAAAATATTCTTTGAGAATAGTAGTGACCAACATAGTAAAATCTTCTGCACCATGGGATTTAACGGTTCCACTGAATTGATAGTGGAGTATAAGCTTCCATTTGGATTTGCACGCAGTTAACCTAAACTAAGAGTCAGAGTTTAAAAACTTCAGAAAGAAATTTCCATGCTGAGCAAACAATAGAACAGTCCAATAAAAATCTGCTCTCACATTAAGTCAATCAGAACCAATCCAAACAAAATGAGCCCAATTGTTCTCTCTAATGTCACTCTTACCTAGTCTTGGAGACACTTCTGTGAAGTACAATATTAAGTGGCTGGATGATTCATGGAACAACTCCTACAATAGTTCTCTATATGAAATGGATGTTCTTTCAATGGTAATAGTGATGGGGAGAGGGCAGGGGGAGGAGAAGGGTAGTGTCTTGGGATTGTGCCAATATTTCCAGGGGATATCTGACTTAGACAAAGTTGCAGAAGCCTAAATCATTCACAGCTGCAACTTTCAACAACTCCACCACTGACACTATGCGAACTCCCATAGACTCCAATGACACTGAGAGCCACCCTGAAACAAATGGTAGATAGTAAACATACAAACACATCATATAGCCATAAATAAACTAGAACATCAAATCCTTTGGCATGTTCTGAAGCAGGGGCCCTAGTTGACTGTTTTCCTTCCCTATTATCAATTCTTAAAAAGAACCAGCTGCATTGTGCATAACTTGTAAGGGCTTCCAAGTTGGCTTCATATTAAAGAGAAACATTTTGAGCCAGTAGCAGAAACTGCCAGTGGTGCTTCTGATAGTATCACATGTTTAAAGATGCTTGCTTTTAAAAGTTGTCAAGACCACCAGCTTGTTTCTGCTGATATTAATCCATCTTCTGTGTCCTGTCTCTAATCTCATCCTTACAAAGGCACTGACTGCTGTAGTAATGCTCCAAACTGGGATTGCGACCCCACCCCCACATACAAACATTTAGTTTAGGTAGGAGAGGATGGACTGGGCCACATACTAAGTTGTAATCAATTTTTTTTTTAAATGCTCCTGGTGTTCACCTTCAAGATTGTTACAAATAATGTGGTACAGAATATTTCAGACAGTTCCTTTCATTGCTCTCTTTTCATGATTTCTTCAAGCTGCCAGGACTTCAACAAACAACCTTTACTCATGAGAGCTTGGCTGGCGAGCATTAGCAGGTTATCTATCATTGTGCAGGCTGAGTGAGAAACATCAGTGAATCCACTTCTCAGTCCAAACCTATAAATAAATGCAGCCACAACAGGCTGACACTACATACTATTGATCAAGGCCAAGATGATCTCTTGCAGTAGTTTTACTCAAACTTCTCAGATGCTTTTCTCAATTAATTGACCTGGGTTTTAATCTGGATTTTTAGTTCTCAGTGATTACATGCCTGGGGCGGGAAGTATACCTATTTGGCACTTGCGAGACTTCACAACTGTGTGAAGCAAGGTGGATGGACCTGTAAGTTTCTTTCTTGTAAGTCATATTTTCCATTATCATCCGATGCCACTACTATCCAGTAATCAACATCTATTAAAAACAGTGGCCATCCCACTGTTAACACAGAAGATTGATGTAGGCAGAGTGGTAGACATTGGGCATACAGACTTCAGCAAGGCATTCAACAAGTTTCCGCATAGTAGACTGGTTAGCAAGTTTAGATCATATGGAATCCAGGAGGAACGAGCCAGTTGGATACAAAATTGGCCTGCAGATAGGAGACAGAGGGCGGAGGTAGAGGGTTGTTTTTCGGACTAGAGGCCTGTGACAAGTGGTGTACCGCAAGGATCGATGCTGGGTACACTGCTTTTCGTCATTTATATAAATGACTTGGATCCAAATACAGGAGGCATGGATAGTAAATTTGCAGGTGACAGCAAAATTGACGGTGTAGTGGGCAGTGAAGAAGGTTATCTCAGAGTACAAGGCGGGACATTGACCAGAGGGGCCAATGTGACGACAAATGGCAGATGGAGTTTAATTTAGATAAATGTGAGGTGTTGCATTTTGGTGGCAAACCAGGGCAGGATTTATACAGTTAAAGGTAGGACACTAGGGAATGTTGTTGAACAAAGAGACCTAGGGGTGCAGGTGCATAGTTCCTTGAAAGTGGAGTCTCAAATAGACAGGGTGGTGAGGAAATCATTTGGCACACTTGCCTTCATTGGTCAGTGCACTGAGTATAGGAGTTGGGAGGTCATGTTGTGCTGTACAGGACATTGGTGAGGCTACTTTTAGAATACGGTGTTCAATTCTGGTCTCCTTGCCAAAGGAAGGATGTTGTTAAATTTGAAAGGGTTCAAAAAATAATTATGAGGACTTTGCCAGGGCTTGAGCTATAGGGAGAGGCTGAATAGGCTGGGTCTATTTTCCCTGGAGCATCAGAGGCTGAGGGGTGACCTTATAGAGGTTTATAAAATCATGAGGGGCATGGATAGGGTGAGGTTTTTTGGATAGCCAAGGTCTTTTTCCCAGAGCAGGGGAGTCCAAAACTAGAGGGTATAGGTTTAAGGTGAGAGGGAAAAGATTTAAAAGGGACCTGAGGGACAACTTTTTCACGCAGAGGATGGTGTGTGTATGGAACAAGCTGCCAGAGGAAGTGGTGGAGGCAGGTACAATTTCAACATTGGAAAGGCATCTGGAAGAGTACACAAATAGGAAGGGTTTAGAGGGATATGGTCCAAATGCTAGCAGGTGGGAATAGATCGATTTAGGATATCTGGTTGGTGTGGATGAGTTGGACCAAAGGGTCTGTTTCCATGCTGTGTAACTCTATGATTCTATTACAATATAAACCAAAGTTTTCCACTGTTGTGCAGAGCAAAATGCAGAACAGATTTCTCCATCCCCTCTGCTCACTGCGACAGCAGCCGAAGTAATTAGAATAATGTTATACTCATAGTCTTCAAACAATAAGAGACAGACTTTTTTTTTAATATATCAAATGTAAAGTGGGAATACCAGCTCCAAACTGTAATTAAAGCTTTCATGTTACCTCAGGTAAGAGCTTAATTCTCTCAATTCTGAGCAATGTCTCTCTACGGCTTCATTCATCACCCTCATTGCTTCAGACTATGCAATTTAAATATGGGGGAGACAGAAGTCATTGTTTTCAGTAACAAAAACATAAATTGCTTGAAAATCTCAGCTGGTCTGGCAGCATGTGGAGAGAAATCAGAGTTAATATTTCAGGTTCAGTGAGCCTTCTTCAGAACTGACCCATGTCAAAGTCATCTTGCGAGGTAATGGCGACCACAATCATTCATTTCTCGCTGCATATCTTGCGAGTTCATGAATGGGCCTAAAACTGTTAATTTCAGTCCTGAAAAGTCCCAAAATTAACTCAGATTACCGTGGAAAGATAAGACATTTTAAAAATTTTAGCAACAGAAGAAACTATTTCACAATCCACAATGCAATAGCAACACACATTGTGTTCACAACTAACTGGGATGCTGCCATCAAACTGAAAAGACCTTCTGCCTGTTATGCAAATGAGTAATGTGTATATGAATTTCAGTGCCGATGTGATGCTAAGCATGTAGGCCATACAGCTCAAAGACTAGCGGATCATGTCAAATAGCATGTCCCTTCAATTTTTTGCAATAGGCAAGTGTTATAAAGGGGTGGTCGAACCCCTCTGGTAATTAAAATTGAAACACAAGCCCCAATCTGTTATGATGGGAGTAGAGGTTTCCTTTTAATAATTACCCTTGGAACACCCAGAGAAGCTCGTCTTTCTCCTCGTAATCTGTTAAAACAGCAGTTAAAAGAAAGAAAATCCCTGATCCACTCTATAAATAATAAGTAACAATTTATTTATTCAACCCTAACAATGAACAAATTAACAGAATTACTAATAAACCAAATAATTCCACTCTAAGTATTCCCTAACTGAACTAAATTCTACTGGAATGCTGTTCAAACAAATATAAATCCCAATTTTTAAACCCAATTAATAAGACAACAATAAATTAAAACTTAGTCTCTACGAACTTGGAGAGATCGTTTCTTCTGGGACACTCTGCCTTCTCCCTTCTCCAGCCTTTCTCCTGTCGATCACAAGTCACAAATGTCTTTTTTCCATTGATTCTGCTGTCAGGGATATTTTCTGTCAAGACTCTTAGCCAGAAGTGTTGTGGTACTTTTGATGGTTAAGATGGTGCTTCCTTAGAGCTTAGTGATTTCTTGTGAGACCTAGGGGCTTATTTCTCAGATGGCGGTTCACTCTCACTCCTTCAGCTGGCAGTTGGCTCTCCCTGCCGATTTTCCAAATGCCCTCTTTTTTATACCCTTGATGACTTGTCCATTTCCTACACTAGGATCGGTCCCAGGTTGTCAACACTATCAGATTTAAATTCAATTGGCTTTCAGTATCTACAGCCTGGTTTAAATTAATTGACTAAATTCAAAAACCTGTTGTCTTGCTAACAATACAACCCATTGATACACATTTTTCAATTCATGAACTCTGTGCAGCTGCTTGCAGATGTTTTCTGTTTAAATCTCGAACCTGAGAAAAGCACTCTATCTCCTAAGGGGACCACACACTTTTTCTTCAAAAACAAATTTTAACTTACCGCCTTCCAATTCATGAGTATTGTACACAACTTCATAACAAAACGTACTGACTGTAGCCAATCAGTCCATGCTT
>NW_025967822.1:0-25000 GCF_021869965.1 Rhincodon typus | reverse complement strand
GGTATTACACTGGAGATTCCACAGGCTCCCCATGTGCAACTCCCATCTATAACAACTGGCCAGCAGAAAATCTGTCCCATTATGCAGCCCAACCAGTTTCTGCTAGTGTTTTAACAAGTTCAAATTCTAACCACCTTTTTGAGTGAAGTATTTCCCATGAATTCATATTGGATTGTGCAGCTTGCTACCATACAAATCAATGAGGCAAATAGTACGATATATTTAAGGAAAAGTCAGAGCAGTAGCTGAAACAGAAATGAATTATAAACTTCTGATAGGGTGAGATAAAAACAAAGTGTAGACAATAAAGACAGGCAGGCTCCAGCTGGTTCAAATGGTCAATCTCTGTGCTGTGTATTTTATGTAATTAACTCAGCAAAGTACTATATGGGAAAAGAAATGGAACTTTAATTGATATACTATAGCATATAAAACTAACTGTTTTTCAAATGCAGTCACTGCTGCTATGCAGGTAACAGGATGTAGTGGTGATGGAATTGGTCCAGTAACCTAAAAATGTGAATTAAATTCTAACCTTAGCAATCTGTGAAGTTGAGTTTAATGTCTCCGGACATCTTGCACTTATGCTGCAGGAGAGATTCAGCCGTTAAAAACTGCTGATTGTTGGCCAAAAAAGACTCACCAACTGGACTTCAAGAAAGAGAAACTGACGTGTTGCACATGACTTCAATCTCATGCAATGCTACTGACTGTGAATGCCCCAATAACGCAAACAAGAACATCCAACAACACAACAGGACTACTTGTTAAATGGCACTGTCTTCTGAGAATTAAAGAAAATTAGCCAGTTTGCACGTTGGAAAAATCTTTATACTTTCTTCCAAGAAGTGTCATTGGTTTGCTCAAGTCCTGAACCGCCTTGAATAATGAACATCTGATTCAGAGGAAAATGTACAGCCACTGAGCCAAGATCCCACTTAATCTCTTGAGGTCATACAGAGATTTGATTTTATCCAGCTCACTGTTCGATCATCAGTAATTACATTGCAGGTTAAGTACTCGACCGAACGACTAGACTGATTTCTGTTTCTTGGGATGAAAGGAAAGTCCTAATGAATAGAGGCTCAGTAATCTGGGTCTATATTCTGTGGAATTCAGAAAAATAATAAAGTGATCTCATTAAAAATACAATCTCCTTAAAGGACTTATCAGCATCGATAAAGAGGTTGATTCCTCTGCCTGGGAAATCGAGAACACCAGGACATAGTCTCAGGATAAGGGGCCGATCATATCGAGTTAAAATGAGGAGAAATTTCTTTACTCATCAGGACATGAATCTTTCGAAATCTCTATTAAAGAGGGTTATAAATCTCCATCATTGAAAATATTGAGGGCTGAAATGGACAGGTTTTTGATTTCTTAGAGAATCATGGAATATGGGACTAGACAAGAAAATGAGGCTCAGGCAGAAAATCACCCATCATTATAGCAAATGACATAGCAAGCTCAAGGGGTCATGGGCAGCATTCCCATTCATTTTTGTTGCTTCTGTGCAGACATCCGAGATCCATGCATTGCAGCAACTTCCAAAATCAATGCTATGAGTGGCAACAGCACACCAAACACCATTATGGACCTTTACAGCGGATGCATATGTGCTCAGCTACGCAGCTTAGGCAAAATGTTGTTCAGCTGGTCTATCCTTGCTCCTATGCTTAGGCAGAGATTTTGTGCTTAAGTCCCTGCAGTGAAACCTCAACTGGCAATCTTCTGAATTAAGAGCTAAGTTCTACAAAATCCTGGCATCTATGAGTCCACAAGAAAAACATCAACTTGCATTAATGTAGAATCCTAAAGCCATGATGTTTCAAGTGTCATTGACAAGAAGAACTGACATCCAATCACAAAGAAAATATCAGAATAGATAGGTTTTAAGAAATAGTTTAAAGAAGAGAGGCAGAGAGGTTCAAAACATGAATTATAGAATTTAGGGCCTTGGCAGTTGAAACATAGTCATCAATGGTGGAATGGTGGAAATTGGGGTTACACAAGATGCCAGAATTGGAGGAACACAAAGATATTGGTGAGTGTTGGGGCTAGAAGAAGTTATAAAGTTGGGGATGCCACAGAGGGATTTGAAAACAAGGATGAGAATTTTAATTTTTGAGTGTTTCCAAAATGAGAGCTAGTGGAGATCAACAAACAGAGCAAGTGACTGGAAGAAATGGATTTGGTTTATGTCAGGAAATAGTATCATGTTGAATGAGTTAAAGTTTACAAAGGATGGCAGACTGAAGGCCAGATAGGACAGCTTTTCAAAGAACCAAAATCAGAAAGTGCTCGGAACCTTAGCATATGTGGAGAGAGAAAAACAGAGTTAATGCTTTGAGTTCAGAAATAGAGTAATCCAGAATTTAAAATGTTAACTTTGTTTCTCTCTCCACTGATGCTGCCATATCTGTCAGGTTTCTCCAGCACTGTCTGTTTTTTATTTCAGAATTCCAGCATCTGCAGTATTTTGCTTTTATTTGGAACGATTTACCTTGTTTTGGCTTAGAACAAAGAAGCAGGACACTACCAATGTAGAACATTCGGCTGGTTCACAACTGATTGCAGCCAAATGTTTCAAATGGAGGAATGGAAGCAGGAGAAATTTTGCATGAAAAACTCTGGAGCAGAAACCATATCCAGCCCACTGTTTCCACTGAGGAAACCAGAAACAAAGATATAATAAACAGGCAGAAACTTTGTCACTCAACCTAACACACTACCAGATAGAGAGCTGGGAGATGAAATAGACTGTGGAAGAAAATCTATGAGTAGATTTTCCAACTGGCACAGATCCCATGTGATTGCTTAATACACTCCCACTATACATATTTTAAAACTACTATTAACCATTTCAAGGTCTGTATTAAAAAACCTTATCCAAGAGGGATTTTATTCATGTGAATTCAAATAAACAGCATCAGTTGCGAAATGTACTTTCCAGTGTCCAGTTATGCCAATATAAACAAAATGTCTTTTTGAAAATATACAGAAAAGTTTCTAGCAATCACAATTGTTAATCCTTCATTGAAGATTAATCACATATCTTGGCCACACCAAAACCTTGTCCATGTTTCTTATTAAAGAAAACTCCAATAAATGACATGGTGAGGCAGATATATAAAACCTTCCATCTGTACATACTACACATTCACAAAACCTTAAGTCATGCTGTCATGTTTGTGCTGCGTTTTTGGGTCAACATTTTCCCTATTACAAATCCTTATAACCACATTTCTGAGAAGGACCAGTGTTAACCTGGCCGGCTAAAATAATGCCCTCTCACCAGTTATGTCTTTTCCAGTTCCTCAGCCTGTCCTGCAAAGAAACTCCAAGTTCCAAATGACACCGTTGCTCTCCTCTCCAAATTATAGAATAGCACAGGATGAGGGTTTTCAGACCACAAAGTCAGAAATCGCTCTTTCCAAGAGCAGTCCACTTACTCCCATACTCTGCTCATTCCCTAAATCTAAGCAAGTATTCTTTAAATACTTCATATATTTATCCACCTCCCCTTGAAAGCAATTAGCAAACCCAACATTTGATGTCAACCAAATCCTAACCAACTGTGGTGTTTTCCCTCATCTCACTTCTGGTTCTTTTATCAGTCAACCAAGTCTATGCCATCTTTTTATTAACTCTTCACTCAAGAAACAGTTTCTCTTCATTTACTCTAGCTAATCCCTTCTTGACGTTAAACATCTCTTTCTAATCTCGGCTAAGCCTTCCTTGCTCAGAAACTGTTGTGAGCTTTGTTATTTAATAGAAAATTTAAATACTATATACAAAGCACAAAATGCAGGTAGTTAAAATTGCAATTGGAATAAATCTCCATGCCTTAGCTTCATAAGGCTTCCACCAAGGTTTACCTGAAAACAAACCTTGGTCTTTGCTACCTATGTGAAATGTCACAGGAAATTGATTTGCATACAATACGACAAAAATAAAGCTTTTTGACCCTTTCTGTGAACGACAGTGCCTTTATTTGATCCAATTAGAATGGTCTGTGCTGGTTGCCAAGCAACTTGAGGCAATTAAAGGTTGTGCACATGGTTGAGTTGATATGTAAATACATACAGATGCTGTAGCAACATGCTTCAAAAAGGCAACCAAATGTTCAGTGGATCCGTTAAGTTAAATGACCAAACTAAGATCGGAAAGAGTCCAGAACTGCCATATTACACTTTCACAAAGAGAACAGTTCAGTAACAATTCATCCTTTCTTCCTGGATTCCAAAATTTCACATGGATAATTTCACAGATGTTCCTGTCTGTGAGAGGTCTAATGCTCCTGCTCTCTACTTAGTAAAGTTGTGTGATCAAGACAGTAACTGCACATAAAACTTACCCCTATCCATAGAACAAGTGCCAAAGCAAATGCAGCAACATTAATAGTAATTACTCCTTCCAAAATAAATTATGTTTGTTCCAGAAACATTGCATCTAAAGAAGTCTGCAATCTTACCTTGTCACCTAAATTGCTCACTTCCCAGCCTCAAATCACCTGGACACTCAATTCAGCCTTCTAAAAACCATTTGCTAACTCACAACCACCACAAACAGAAAATCCAAACAATTCATTTGAAGTTTCAACACTCTGAAGGCATCATATTAAAGGAACATTTTCACAGATGCAAGAAACAGGTAAGTAGCACAAGAATGACAGATTAGTTAAACACGCAAAACATTATTTTCTGATTTAACAAACTCTGCTGATTTACCATCTTCATTTCTCTATTAGATTTTAAACTTCAGCAAAGTGTAAGAACAAACCTGAAAAAGAAAGAAAAAAATAGAAGGTGCAGCTAAACTAGTTAGGGGCACTTAAATGATATAAACAAAATAAAATGTGAGTTGTAAGAGACAGACACAGGAGAAACTATGATGGTAAACACAGAAATGGTAGAGATAGTAAGTGAATGTTTTGTAGCTGTCTTTAAAGTATAAGGCCTCAAAAAGAGAGGGGGTTAGAGAGGGGGAGTTGGGGGGGGAAGGGAGAGATAGAGATAGTAGGGAACCAAGGGTGTAGGGAAAATGGAGCAATTAATGGGGCTAAGAATTGGCGAACAAATTAGCCTTTACCCTTGGGTTTTAAAGCTGACAACAGAAATAGTGGACCCCTTGGTTTTGTTCTTGCAGAATTTCCTAATTTCTAGAAATGGTCCCCACCAAAAGGCAAATATTCAAGAAAGGGGGGAGAAAGTAAACCTGTGATGTTTTTGAGGTTGTAACTAGGGCAGCAAGGTAGAAAAGGGGCAACAGGTGGGTGTTGTGCAATTTGCTTTTCAAAAAGGTGTCACACAAAATATTGTTATACACAAATATGGCTTGTGGGATTTGAGGTAATATACAGTTGGTATATTGTTAATATACAAGGTACAGACCGAGGATTGGTTGACCAATAGAAAATTTAGTAATTTTCAGGTTGGCAGGCTGTAATTAATAAAGGCACTGTTGCTCATACAACGGTTGATTAAAATTACTAGATAAGGAGACTTGGAGCTCTTGTGTTACAATGACAGTGTCTTTACCTCTGAACCAGAAAGCCCAAGTTCAAGTTTCCACCTGCTCTAGAAGTTCATAAAAGTACCTCTCAATGGACTAATTAGAAAATTTCTAGATTACATTACTGAGTATAATGTATTGAGGTTTGCCAACAATACAAGGATAGGTGGGAAAGTAAATTTTATGTAAAATGTAACAGGCTTTACACAAAAGGATTTAGACAAATTAATTGAGTGGGCAAGAATGCGTCAGATATGATACACTGTGAAGAAATGTGTGCTTACACACTTTGGTAAGGAAAATACAAAGGCAGAGTATTTTTAAATGGTGGTAGACTGGGTTTTCAGAGGAACCTGGTTGACTTGTTCACAAATCACAGAAAGTTAACATGCATGTTACAGTAAGTAATAGGGCATCAAATGGTACGGATGCTTTTCTTACAAAGTGATTGAAGGATATTAAACGTAAGTTGTTTACTGCAACTGTACAGAGGTTTGGCAAGAACACATCTGGAGTAATGTGTTCAGTTTTGGTCTCCTTACTCAAAGCTATACATACCTTGTACCAAATGCAATAAGAGCATACCAGACTGATTCTTGGGTTACAGGGTTTGTCCAATGAGGCAAAATAGAGTAGACTAAGCCTATATTCCTATTTCAGCTATACATAGCTGAAAAATCAATCACAGTACAGGCTCAAGATACCGTCCCTTGCACCTATTTCCTATGTATTATGCAAAAGTAGATCTGTAACCAAGTATGGATAGGAAAGCTCAGTATACCAGCATCAACAGTGTCTCCAAAGTCATATGTAAAAGAAGTAAGTTAAGAGGAGGCTAGATAAACACAAAGGAGGGAAGAATGGATGGGTCAGTTGATTGCGTTAGAATGAAGTAAGCTGTGAGGAGACCTATGTGGAGTAGAAACACTGGAATGAATCAGTTGAGCCAAATGATCTGCTTCCATACTGTTGAAACAATCAGACTCGATTTAAGTGCAGATCCGGTATGCAAACCCAACACAGTATTTGGCCCCATTGATAGCAAGAAATTTGGCAATGTAACATCTATTGTAACATTTTTCAAACAGACTGGTATTTTGAAATGCAAATAAATCAATGGCACTGCAAAAAAATAGGATACACTTTCAAAGCAAGCTTCAGCAGCAAAACCCATTTCGGTAAGCTACTAGAAAACATATTCATCAAAAACCCAATTAATGTAAGAGATTCAAATTAATCCTAATAATGCAATGAATGTTCTGAGGCTACAGTGTTTAAGCATATTAATCAACTCCTAGCAGAACAACAGGGCAAGATAAAGGCCAGGGCATCATCTTATCTGTCAAACCTAACTGTTCATGCACTAAATACCCCACTTCCAAGTAATGCTCATTCTGGGGAAGGGAGACAGCAATCACAACAATAAAAGTACCTGTGACTAATTTAAGGGCAAGCTCTGGGAATCACAGGAACACAGAAATAGGCCATTCATCCCATCAAACCTGTCTTACCATTCAATCAAATCACAGCTATTTAATCAATGACATTTTTCCCAAATTATCTCCACATCTCTTGATGTCACTTGTCTTCAGATATGTAACAATTTCTGTCCGGAAGATACTCAAATTAAACTTGCCCAGCCACTTGGAGTAGAGAATTCTTAACATTCACCACTGTCTGAATAAAGAACTTCCTCCTCACCTCTATCAAAATGTTGGAGGCCTTCCCCTTTTTCTGGTTTTAGGCTCATCAGCCAAGGGAAACATCCTATCTACATCTGCACTGTCTAGCCGTGAAATTATTTAAGTTTCAAACAGATCACCTCTCATTCTTGAAAACTCTGAAGAATGCAAGCCTGTTTCCTTAATCTGTCCTCATAAACAAGCCTGCAAATCCAAGGAATAATCTAGTGGGCCTCTGCTAGTCTATGTGTATATCAATTACATCCTTACTTAGTTAAGGTGGCAAAAACTGCACACCATACTTCAGGTGAAGTCTCACCAAAGCTGTATGCAATTGCAGCAAGACACTGTCTGCTCAAATTTCCTTGCAATGAAGGCCCTAACATAGCATTTGTTTTGCTTACTGATTGGTGCATCAGCATGTCAGTAGCCACTCATGAACAAGGACACCCAGGTCTCTTTGAAACCTGCCCCTGCCAATTTCTCAATATTTAAGAAATATTCCGTTTTATTTCTGTTGAACTAAATAGTTTCACACTTAATCACACTATATTCCATCAGTCACGTTCTTACCCATTCACTTAGCATGTGCAGGTCTTGAACACTTGCATCATCCTCACAACTTAATCACCTAGTTTTGTGTCATCAGCAAATTTGGAAATATTAAATCTGGTCTCCACATTCAACTCATTTATACAGATTATAGTCAACTGTGGCCTTTGCACTATTCCTTATGGTACCCTACTGGCAACAGCCTGCAATCCAGAGAATAACTGAATTATTCCTTCTCTCTGCTTTCCATCTGTTAATCAATTCTCAATCCATACTGTGATCTTTAATTTTATTTACTAACACAACAAAGCAAGCATTCTGGACATTATGCACACCCTTGACACACTGAGAAAAACACCTAAGTTCTTCAATCCTACACCCTCTCCCACAGTCTACCCACCACCTCAAATCTGTTCCAACAGTCACTGGAACAAAAGCCTCTACAAGAACACCCATCAATCCTTCTTCAAATGTTGGAGGTCTCATAGAAAATGATTAAATGGTTTCAGCACAGAAGAAGGACATTTAGTCAATCATGTCAATGCCGACTCTCTGCAAGAGGAACTTAGATAGCACCACTCTCCTGTCATTTACACACTGCCCTGTTTCCCTTCATGTACTTATCCAGATCTTTTTGAAAAGCATTACTGGATGTCCCAACACTGTATTTTCAGCAAGATTCCAGATTGTAACCACTCACTATTTTTAAAAAATGTTCTTCCTCATGTCTCTCTCTAATGACTCTGTCCAGACCCGTCATGGTTCTAAATACCTCTATTAAATATCTAAGGACAACAGCTTCTCCAATCTATCGACGTAGCAAATTCCCATTTTTAGAATTTTACACTTCAGTTTATATTACCTCTTCCTATCAAAATATATCACTTCACATGTCGCAACAATGAATCAAACCTGCCCATTCTTCCAGCATGTCTTGGTCTCACAGTTTTCTACGCTTGCTAGTTTTTTTTATTATCTGCACATTTTGAAATTTTGCCCTTTACACCCATGTATAAATCAATAACATAAACCAATAAAAACAGTGGTCTGAACACTGACTAAACTTCTTCACTACAGGATGGTGAAGTTTGGAATTCTCAACCCCAGAGGCTTGTGGAAGCTCAATATGAGCTGGTACAAGACAGAAATAAATTGGCTTATGGAGTCTAGAAGTGTAAATACAATAGGGTAACGATTGGATTTCAACTTACCAAACATTAACTGGGGTAGTCATGGTGTGCAAGGTTTAAAGAAAGTGGAATTCTTAAAATGCTTCCAGGATAGCTGTTTAAGCCAGAATGCAGAAGGCCCTACAAGAGAGGGGGCAGTCCTGGATTTAATTTTAGGTAATGAAGCCCAGCATTTTGCAGTCAGCAATCATAACTCCGTTACATTCAAGATTATTATGAAAAAGGATAAGGATGGGCCTGAAATTTAAATTCTAAACTGGGGAAGGCCAATTTTAGTAAGACCAGATATGACATGGCCAGAGAGGACTGGGAGCAGATACTTTTTGGTAACTCTATGTCAGAGCAATGCGATGTATTTAAGACAGAAATGGGAAAAGTACAGGGCCAACAGGTCCGAAAAAAGATAAAGGTTGGGACCAACAAATCCTGTGAAACCTGCACACGAATGGATATACAAAACTGAATAAACAGAAAAGGAACTCTAATGGCAGATACTAATGGCTCATCCTCCTAACTTGACTGAATTTTTCAGAGGTAATCAGGTATGTAGATCAGGGCAACATATACAGGGCAGTCTACTTGGACTTCAGCAAGACTTTTTATGAGGTGCCACATGAAAGACTGGTAACGAAGATTAGAACCCATGGGATCCAAGGAAATTTGGCAAATTGTATCCAGAATTGAATGAATGGCAGGGTGCAGAGGATGATGGTCGAGGGGTGTTTTTGTGACTGGAAGCCTGTGTACAGTCGGGTTCCATAGGGAACAGTGTTAAGACTCTTGCTGTTTCTGGTACATATAAACGATTTAGACTTGAATGCAGGAGGGTTGATCAGTAAGTTCATGGACAATACAGAAATCGGTGTGATGGTAATTAGTGAGGAGGATAGTCTTAGATTACAGGAGGTTATAGAAGAACTGGTCAGATGGGCTGATCGGCAATGAATTAAATTCGAATAATTGTGAGGTGATGTACTCGGGCAGGACAAACAAAGCAAGGGAATATATAAGACAATAAGATAATAGGAGCAAAATTCAGCCATTTGGCCCATTGAATCCGCTCCGCCATTCGATCTTGGCTGACATGTTTCTCAAACCCATTCTCCTGCCTTCTCCCTGTAACCCTTGATCCACTTACTAATCAAGAACCTATCTATTCTGTCTGAAAGACACTCAACTTGGCCTCCACAGCTTTCTGCAGCAATATGTTCCAAAGATTCACCATCCTCTGGCTGATGAAATTCCTTCTCATCTTAGTTCTAAAGGATTTTCCCTTCACTCTGAGGCTGTGCCCTCTGGTCTTAGTGTCTCCTACTAGTGGAAGCACCTTCCCAATGTCCACTCTATCCAGTCCCTCAGTATTCTGTAACTTTCAATCAGATCCACCCTCATCCTTCTAACCTTCATCCAGTACAGACCCAGAGTCCTCAACCGTGCCTCATATGATAAGCCCTTCATCCCCGGGATCAGTCCTGTGAACCTCCTCTGAACCCCCTTCAACACTAGCACATCCTTCCTTAGAATATGCCAAATTCAGTCTGACTAGAGCCTTATACAGCCTCAGCAGTTCATCTCTGCTCTTGTATTGTAGCCCTCTTGAAAAGAATGCGAACATTGCATTTGTGTTCCTGTCAACTGAAACTGCATGTTAACCATAAGGGAATTCTGAACTAGGACTCCAAAGTCCCTTGGCACTTCAGGTTTCTGAAGCCTTCCCCCAATCAGAAAATAGTTTATGCCTCTATTCTTCATATCAAAGTGCACAGCATCACACCTTCCCACTTTGCATTCCATCTGCTACTTCTTTGTCCTTGCACATCAAAGACCTTCTGCAGCCTCCCTGTTTCCTCAAGACTATCTGTCCCTCCATTTATCTTTGTATCATCCGCAAATCTAGCAGCAATGCCCTTAGTTCCTTCATCAAGATCGTTAATGTATAAAGTTAACGGTTGAAGTCCCAACACTGACTCCTATGGAACTTCACTAGTCAATATGATGAACGGTAGGACCCTGGGAAGCGAGATCATTGGGATCTTGGTGTGCATGTTCACCAATCCGTAAGGTAGCAAGACATATAGATAAAGCAGTTAAGAAAGCTTATGGGATACTTGCCTTTATTAGACAAGGCACACAGTTGAACAACAGGGAGATTACGCTGTAACTTATAAAAAGGTGGTTAGGCCACAGCTTGAATATTGTGTGCAGTTCTGGAATTTACATAATAGGAGGAATATGGTTGCGCTTGAGTGGATGTAGAATTTTACTAGGCGCATGGTTTAGAGAGTTTTAGTTAGGAGGGAGATTTGATACCTTGGGGTTGTTCTCCTTGGAGCAGAGGAGATTGAGGGAGGAAATGATTGAAATGTTTAAAATTGAGTGGCATAGACAGGAAGAAACTTTTTTCCTGGGGGCAGAATCAATGGCCAGGGGAATAAGCAATGACTGGAGGAATAAGCAATGACCGGGGCAGAAATTTTAGGCGAGGGTTTTGAAGGGATGTGAAGTTTTTCACCCAGAAGGTGACAGAATTCTGGACATCACTACCTGTAAGGGAGGTAGAAGCAGAAATCCTTATAACATTTATGAAGTATCTAGATGTACACTAGTAATACCAGGGCGAACAGGCTATGGGCCAAGTGTGGGAAGATGGGATTAAAATAGTTAAGTGCTTGTTTTGGACTGGTGCAGACTCAATGGGCTAAAGTGCCTTTTTCTATGCTGTACATCTTTTTGACTCTATGAGTCTGATGATATTAGGGCATGTAGTTATTATGCGAGGAAATGGCTTTGAAGAGACAGCCAGCCATGTTTTAGAATGGCTAGACAGGCTCAATGGGATAATGGCCTTCTCCCATTCTTATAGGCAAACATCTCTGTAAACCTTCCTCCAGCCCAAAAACAACCATTCAACTCTGATTCTTATCACTCAACTAACTTCACATCCGTGCTGTCACTACCCCTTCAACTTGCAGACAAGTCTATTCTATGGCACATTATCAAACCCCAATACATCTCACTCTGCAAAAGGACCTTCTGCTGAAAGCAGAACCATCACATTCCTAAAATTTATGCCATCCTCTAAGAACATACATTTTAATATTAGTTGGCAAATGAGGAGAAATTTCAAATAAAAACTACGAAATACTGGAAATACAGATCAGGTCAACCTGCACCTGTAAAAGGAAAAGACAGGTTAACATTTCAAACATGTAGATCTAAACACAGACCCAAAATGTTAATAAGTCTTCCTTCTTCACTGCTTGGTGTACATTTCCAGCAATGTCTGATTCTATTGCACACTGGTGACATATAGTTTGTTCCCATGGAAATAACTCCATGTACAGATCAATGCTGCTATTCCAAATTAGTGGCTATTGAAGAAGTTCAGATATTGGTTCACTGTAAATAAACCTGCTCTAATTTACAAACTTATCAGGCTGATCTGTTTGTTTTTTCCAGCAAAGCAATTTTCTTCGACTGCCTATACAGTTCAATGGTCTTTCAATCAAGTAATTACCTCCACATATCACCTCATCACATCGCTCAGGTCACTTAAAGGTAAGTACCAGTTACTGTCGTTAAGTTGGTAAACTTGCCAGCCAGTTTTGCACTTGGCAATTACATGCAAACAGCAACAAGCCGAACTCCAGGTAATCTATTTCTAGTGGGATTAGTTGAGGGAGGAATGTTGAATTTGTGCGTGTTATGTCTTTCAGAAAGTCATGCTCAGCAAGACTGCCAAGAAAAGCAACTAGTGACATTATCTGGTCAACATTCTGTACCCAACAAAAACTAAATGTCAAAAGCTTATGGCAGTAAGCAGAAATCTGGTGATTTCAGCAAGGAAAAGACTGAAGACAGCAAATGAGAAATAGCAAGGAGCTGTTCTGAGGGTAACCATCATTTCGAGTTTTCAAAATGTGAACTGCTCTGATGTCACTTGTCAAGTTCTTTGTCTTCTAACCCTGTTTCACTGCAAATTACCCATCATTCTGCATATAACAGGAGCAAAGCAGAGGTATAGCCTGAAGGTAAATGAACTTCTTGGACAATACACCAAAAAATTGCAGTGCATCCATAGGATTTACACACTACAAAACATTGTAAGAAAAGCATAATCAGAAAAAGAAGGAAAAACATAGCTGAAAGCATCTCAGCACTAGACAAAACATACCACACAAAACTGGTCAGTCAAACTTCACCCGACGTGAGAACAAAAGGCTTTCATGCTCAGAACACAATCGCTTTCACTCTTGACACTCAACGATGCTCATTCACAATTTGCAGTTTCCCCTACCAACGTGGTCCATTCGGATAAACATGGTTTATCTAGCGCTCCCAGTGTCTCACTAGAAGTCTTTTGGCTACGATTAACAAGTGGTTCCTCAGAGCTCTAAAGAGAAAAAAGACATTGAAAAGATTATTTAAATTGGCCTCAAAATATCTGGAATTGTCTGCCATGCATTGCTGAATTGGAGCAGCAAGTGTCCATGGTCTTATTACAGCTTCAAAGTGCCAGCATAATGTTAACTTCTGCCAAATGCTTATATCAGTAATCAAATACAGCATTATACACACCCTGAAATTACAAAGTAGCAATGGGGTTTTTTCAACTCATATTAGTTTGTTCACTTAATTGGAAAGTTCTTTCTTAACAATACTCTTCATAAAAAAATCTAATTTTAGTAGCTGAGACACAACTTGAATCAATTGTCTTACCAAATCAGCTTTCTTGAGCATTCTGTGAATACATCAACTGACTTGACAGTATACAAACAGCAGGAAATACATAAATAGAAGCTGTTCTTAAAGGGTGGCAGCATTTAACCCAAACATGACAGAGCTACAATCGATTACAATGAACAAGGGAATGTGTTTGATTTGTTAAGTTATTGGGTTAATGATTCATAGATTTGTAAAGTAGGTCCCACAAACAAATAAAAGCAGCATTTGTTAGATTTCTGTACACCTTTATCTATTTTACTGTAATTGTTGACTTACACCAAAATTTCTCCTGCTATCTCTACTAATAAAAATGTTTTCCACAAATATAGTACTAAACGTTTACGCTATCTTCCAAATCAAGGAAAGGACTGTTTATGAGAAATCACAGAGAAAATTGAAAGCAATTACAATACTTAGGTCAATTGTAGCAGATTCCATAACAGCTTTCACAGCTTGACTATGCACTCTTTGGCTGTCTGGCAATATGTCTGAAAATTCTCCCTCAAATCTCTTCTCTCTACCTCATTCTCCTCCTTCAAGACCTATAGCATTTAATAAGCTTTGGTTCTCCTACCCTACTATCTCCTAATGTGGCTCAGTGTCAAATTTTGTTTGTGAAGTACTTTTGCGTGTTTTACTACATTAAAGGTGATTTATAAATATTTATAATAAATACAATTTGTTGTTCCTGATGGAAATTTAGCATGAAAACTTGACAGTGAGACTCCCAACTTCCATAACATCAAAGACACTTCATCAAGTATTCAACATGTAGAGTGGGAGATGAAAGCCCCTTCCCACACAAATTCAGGAAATATCTGAAAGTGGGGGGGGTCAGAAAGTCCCCTTCTTGTAACATCTAACTAAAAACATAATGCAGGGCCCATTTCAGTGCTTCATTAATACATTTCTCAGTGTATCCAAGTGCATTGGGACATATACACAAATTTACAGATACAACACGGAAGGGCCACCATATTAGCAGTAATTATCAATAATAGTTAATTGCTTAGTGAGTACACTAATTGGTGAACAATACATGCCTTTGTAAAAGAAAGATTTTGCACAATCAATCCAACAGGTCCTTTGTTGGGAATTCACAAGTGATTTCTGAATTTATCACAATATTTCTACCTGCAAAATAGGTAGTAAATGGGTGTTTTGATGCCCATAAAATTTTCTGGGCTACCCATTTTGAGGCAGATTTTATCCTAAAGGTGCCTGAAACTTAAAATACATCAAAACATTACGCAACTTGTTTGCAAATCTTCATTGACTGTAAAGCAATTCAGGATATTCCGAGGTTGTGAAAGGTGCTAATCAATCCATGCCTTGATTTCTCTTTTCTCCTTTATTCTTCTACTCACCCTGCTACAAATCTCACAAGTCACTGTTCCATCTTGTTGTCAACGATATCACAGGACTGTAGGAACAACATGATTCACCAAAGAAACAGGAAGACCACTTTCTGCAACTCATCTGACTGCCATTCAACAACTGGTTGATTCCAGATAGCACCATCTCCCTCAGGCTCACCTGCAGAGAGAAGTGGCAAAATCTGCGCTGCATGGACCAGGAAAAGTAGAGGTATATGACCCGGCTCCAGGCCCTCATGAGAAATAGCAGCTACAAATCACAACTCTGGATGATTAATCCCATATTCTCACAACATCCCCCACAAATCACAAGCAAACTTTCTACGTGCCACCGGCTCCTCTGCAAGTCCAGCACTGCTCATTCGGGCCTGGCTTAGCTGCAGCAATGGAATAATCAATAGTCTGCTCCAGCATGCCACACGCATCCTTACTTGTGCAATGTAAACATAAATCAAGCTTCCCACTCGTCCAAAGCCTGACTCACTCACAATGTACTGTCACACCATCATGATCACAGTCTTTGCTAAATTCATCTGCACTGACACCAGCAGAACCTTCAAAGCTATACAGGTAACGCAGTGTATTCATTATTGTCATCTCCATGTGCTTGATTTATTTCAGCAGAGATTGCTGTTCTTCAGGCATAGAAACAATGCATGCCTGAACCAGCACATAAGTCAAAACTAAAATCCAAACTGAGATAATCTTAATTCAAACAAGATCAGATTATGCTGTTATATGCTGTAGTTTCCAACAGCATAATCAGACTAAAAACAATCTGAAACAACTTAGTCAAGAAAATCTTCAGTATAATAAAGGGATTCATACTCCCAGTGAATGCAAGAATTCACATGTTCGAAGTCCATTAAACAACAAATGAGATTATTGAATGTAGAAAAGTACGAGCTGTGCTACACATCACTCCCAGTGCACCAGCTGTCATATATCACATACACACACGCACAAACACATTAACACACAGCAACCCAGGTTACATGGCACTCTCCCCCTCAATCAAATTCAGCAGGGTAGTTTGTTGACGATTGCAAGTAAAGACAAAGTTAAATGCTAAGGATCTGACTTCAACACAGACTATGTCTAAAAGGTGAGTTAAGGGAAACATTAAGCAGTCTAATTCCTGGCATGGAAACATGTACAATACAAAATCTTTCCCCATTTCTGTTATGTATCAAAACAATATAAACACAAGTTCTTGTCTTGTTGGCATGATGACATAGTTTAATAAATTGAAGGTTCTTCCTCCCTTAAAAGTATCTAATAACCAATACCCTCCACCTTGATGACTGAACAACCCCCCCGCCCTTTGTCATCATATCACAGAGTTCAGCACAAACTGGCCAACAAACAATTCAACACCAAAAACCGTTGCCATGCAACTACTCTGGGTAAACAAGGTCATTGATCACAACTACTGTGCTCAGAACTGATAACAAAGGCAAGCAAGCAATCGGATTATCTTTGTACCAGCACACAATGTGCAACACTAAATGTTAGTCAATTACAGGGCACTTAGGAACACTGGCAGCTTGTGCAAAAACAACCCAATAAACACACACACTCAAACTGATACATGCATGCGCAGACATTGAAACACGCGCAGACACTGAAACGTACACAAACAAACTCACGCACACAAAAACATGGAGACACACAGAGGCACGTACAGAAACACCCATATCCATACAGCCTGGTCATTTTGTCCGAATTAAAATATAAAAGATCCATAAATAGAAAATTACAGAAGTTACAACAGACCTTTTGGCCCAACTATTCCATGTCAGCAGTCACTTCCATCACTTACCTACCTTACACAGTCCTTTTGCACACTTTCCTTCATACACCTCTCTCATCTAATATTGGATGTTGCCATAGTTTCAGCCTAAACAACTAATACTGCCTCACAACTCTGTTCAAAGGAGTTTACAACTTCTTGTGTTTAGTCTCGTATCCGCTTATTAGAATGGCAATGTTCACCATAATTCACTCAGAAATTATAAGTCTGTCAATCTAAAACACAGGGTGACAAAAGTATCATATTTCTTCTTCTACTCCCACCATCAGATACTCCTCGAACGAAGGTACTTTAAGCTCAAGGGCATCATGTACGCATGCACATGCTCCAGATATTCACCTGTTCGTCATTACGTAATCCATTCACCCTGTGAAGACTGAGGATTCTGCGTTAGCTACTGCTTCAAGACACAGAATGATAAAACTGCCGACATCAAACGAGTTCTAAAACTGCCACTACTAAGAATGTGGATCTGAGGTAAATAAGTTTTTAAAAAACATTCTTCCCACGGTTAGTCATTAAGTTATTAAAGCTTTTGGACACGAGTTTGTACACTGATCTCATGGACTAATCCTTTTGCTCCTCTCCATTGCATGACAGCAGATCAAAGAACAGTTCGGTGGGTGGAGAGGAGGAAGTCAACATCTTGTCCTTAATGTGGCTCACCTGCAAAAACATCTTTAGAACATCTTTAGAATAACCAATGGTTTAGAGGTTGGCCTCATACATGGTGGATAAGGAACAGATTCAGGTTACTCTGACACGCTCAGGACTGAAAGAGAGAGACAAACTACTAGTACTGTCCCTTCTGATTTACTGGTATGCAGGACAAATCTGATCTGCTCCATGTCTCATCACAGAAAGGTTGAAAGAGGCTTTCTTGACAATTAAAGACCGACAAAAATATAACCACCAAACCATCATCCATGTAATATGAAACATGAAAAGTGCTGCTACTAATTCTAATTAGATATTCGTCCAAAATGAGAACAGCTCGTGAGTGATATTGTGGGTTATGATTCCTGACTAGTAATTGACAGCCCTGAATCGGTTAGTCACAGAATCTGAGTTCAAATCATTCATGGCAGTTTGACAACTGAAATTTGATTTTAAAATATGGAAATGAAAAGTTACGTCCATTAAACCATCGGATTGTCGTAAAACTGCATGTTTCGCTAATGATGAAATTCTGCCATCCTTACCCTGTCTGGACTCTAGTACTGCACAAATATGGTTAGCGCTTAGCTGTATACTGATGTGGCCTATGGAGTCATTCAGTTGTCAGAGCGACTAGGGACAGGCAAAAAAGGCTGGCCTTGTAAGCAACACCCACATTCCACAAATAACGGTGTAGGCAGGGTTTATATTGCTCTGCTGAAGAAAAGACACAAATCCTCACCCAAACTGCTGATCCTCAATAACTTCCCTTCCTCTGTGCGCATGAAGATAATATGATGTGAAACTACCGATTTTGAATTAAAATTCACATTTTTCTTTCTGGTGAAAGGAATATAGGGACTGGACAGGAAAGTGAAGCTGAAGTCAAAGATCAGCCATAATTGCAACTGAATGGTGGAGCAGGTGCAACAGGCACTATGGTCTACTCCTGTTCCTATCTTCTATGTCCTAATGTTAGGAGCATGCTACCTGCAAAATTTAGACTTGACATCCATTTCCAACTGAACAATTTCTGTAATTTAGCCAAACACTATCTCGTTCTGAATCTCATCTGAACCATTGGAACAGATGCACAAGACTATCACAGCCACAATGCTGAACCCTCTGAGTCCCATACAGGCTCTAGCATGAAAACAAAAGAAAATGATCAAAGACTGTGACTGTCTCAGATCATAGCAGAAATTTTCAATTCATATGTGTAGTACTTTGACTTAAACATACCACCAACAAAAACTGACATCACATTTCTTATGCACAGGTTATGTGATGGAAGATCAGCTGTGTAGGACACGCACCCAAGAGATTATCTTTCCCCGCATGAGAAGCACCAAACAGTTTACACCTGCTTATATAAACACCCACCATGCAGTCTTTTGCTCACGCCAGCAGTTCCCTGAAGTGATGAAAGCTCTGACAATGTCTCCCCACTCCTGGAACACCCTCCGCAGCAAGAAATTGTGATATATAACTAACTCCAACCTTCATATAATTTCACAGCATAGAAACTAGGTATTCAGCTCAAACGTCTGTATGATGATTATGCCCATGGACCTCCAAGCCTCTTACTTCATCTTAGGCTCTCAGCATATCCTTCTATTCCATTCTCCCTCAAGTCCTTATCTAGCTTCCCAGAGCAGAATAAGATCACATTGCTATACGGGCGCTGAAGCATCAAGGTTTAAGGGTGCAGTCTGATGAAGCATATGAAAGGATTTACAGCTGCAGTACTACACAACTAGTAAACTGAAATACTGTACTTGGGTAGGCATTCTGCCACAGGTTTGTTTGTAGCTTGCTATCCTAGGGCTAAAGCTCCTACTCCAATGACTGAAAGTTGCTCCTTTGTACTCACATTTTCAGTGGGTCATAGTTTATTGAGCCATGACCGTGACACAGCAAATTCAGCACAATTCAAGTGGATCAATGAAACAGTTCCCCTCCATAACCCCAAATGCATTTGTTTCCTCCTCCTGTTAGGATCTTGTGTTGACAAATCCCTCTGTATTGAGAAGAATTCTTGATGTAACTGCCTTGCGGTAAATCGAGCTTCATTCTCCCGCAAAAGCACATTGCTTGCTTTCCCCTAATGTTATAGGGGACATCAGCAATATGCCACATGCAGACACTAAAGGCAGCTGTCCCTCCAAAGCTGTTAGACAGAATTACTTTACAACACTATCTGTATATGCATGTGGTGTGACACACTATGCAGACTGCCAGTTCCTGCCATTAATGTTTAGTCTTTTAGCCTTACTTATAGCCTCCCAAGATACAACACAGCTTGCAGCTCACCATCAAAAGGTCTTGTAACATTCATGTTGTAAAGATTATTTTAACAGAACCACAAGTAAGCTTTATCAACTTACAACTTGATATTCTGCTCCCATCACAGCTGCAGACTGGGAAAGGGGGAGTTGTGGCCTGTAAGACTCCCTACTCTCTTACTGCTGCACGCCAACAATGCAGAGCCTCGTTCAGCCCACAGAAGGCTCTCTGAAAACTGTCATCCAGATACGATTGAGAGAATGATAGGCTTCAACTAGCACAGCTGTCAGGTCAATGCTGACAGAGGCTAACCACTCCCCATCACAATAATCAACATCCTCCCAACCCAAAATTGCACCTCCTCAACAAGCAACTGGCTCAGAACTCACAGAGAAAATACGTAGACTTCCTTCCTCTTGTGACCTGAATTTGTTACCATAGCAAAGTACAGCCAGCTGGTAGGTGGGGGGGTAGGGAAGAAACTGCTGGAGCCCGAATCAAGACAACCCATAAGAGCTCAGATCATCACAGCTTGTGTTTTAAAGTTGTCCTCCATTTCTGCTTGATCCCGGTCTTTAAAGAATGTTTTCCTGGAATTATTCCCTGCAGTGGAGTCACAATCCTGTGCCAACTGATGACACCCAGAGGCAAAGAAAACATGAAAGCTTTAGGGCAGTCAAAAACAGAAATTTAGCCCATCAAAAGCTTGGAATAATATTCATCTCTATTCCATACTACATGGTACGCTTTCTCCACCTGTTTACTGATATCGAAGCTTTGGAAAGATCCAAAGACGTGGTCACTAGTGGAACTGGCACAACACCAATTTGTAAACCTACCTGCCAGCTGATCTAACTTTAGATTTTGTGTTTCTTTCTGGAATGTTCCTACATGGGTAAAAATGAGAGGCTTGTTTACACTCAAGAAGCTGCTTCTGGAATACGCAGGCACGAGCAAAAGAAAATGAAAAGTTCTCCACGACACAACCACCCACCCTTCCTCCATGCCTGCCACTGAAAAGTTTGTTCAACCAGCATCACGATGTGATTGGAAACCTCATCCATCGGATTAGGGTTAGCAGAAACCACACACTGCCATGGACTAATATGCAATCATTTTTAAAGCCAGTGGGCATTACATTCAACATTCATCAGGTTTGGGCTCTGATCCCAATCTGTTTTGGGAATTACAAGCTTCCAGTAAAGAGGACTGGAAGAATCACATTGGCCGGATAAAGAGGCTGCCTATGGTTTGGCACAGAGACACCCGGCACTATTTAAAACTGAGGTATTTTTAGATCTTAAAACTTTCTACACTGAATATGTTTAAACTGTGCTTCCAAGTCCAGGCAGAATGCTAAGTAGCAAAGTAATTAAAATAACTTATCAAAGAGGGTCTCCTCACCAGGAGATGCTCAGCAAGGTCATGGTATTTCTGTATGTCTATCTCTTGTCCGTTGTTCTACTAGCAATGTCACTTCTGTTGTATATTCTAACTAATGTTTTCTGTAATTACAGCACTGTGTCCCACGAGGAAGTTAACCTTATTTGGTTGATGTTTGGGAAGGGAGGCAGGGGTCCCTGAGAGGGCAGTAAGATTTAACTGGGTCCTGGATACAGACTTTTGCAGAGGACTATTGTTAAATTTTACAGGGGCCTTAGGAAGTCTTCATATTTACAGCTAGTCTTGAAAAATATGCTAGTACTTACTGAGCGGAGGGACTGGCAGAGAGGTTCCATGGTAAAGTTTATTGGCATCCCAAAGAGTGTAATATTCATTATGGGTACAAGGTAGGAGTCTCAAAGACAGTTTACTGTGGGAATGTGAAAAATATATTGTTAACAGAGGGCCTTAGGAAGGTAATATTTATTAGGGTCACGAGGTCAAGAATAGTTACTGTTCACAATTGTGGATAGGAACAGTAATGTTAGGCAGGACTCAGTATGGAAAGTATTGATGGGAGGGGCAGCTGGAGGACAACATTTCAAGAAGGTTCAGGGAACAACTACACGTAGAGCAAGGGACGGGAAGGGTTTAAAGATGATTAGGGGTAGGTACAACTTAAGCAATGGTCAGGGTGTGAGGGCAGTCAGAAGTAAGTACCATTATCCAGTAATCTGAGTGCAGGTACAATTTAAGGGCAGTTGAGGAACATAAAGTTTAAGCAAGGGTCAGACTGTGGGTACAGTTTAAGTGCAAATGAAGGAGAAACGTAGTTGAAGCTGGGTTCAGGAGCAGGTTTAAGGACAGTAGGGACAGATACAGTTTATCAGAGGTCAGGGAGCATGTACAGTTTAAACAGGAAATACAGGTACAATTTAACAGTTTAGCAAGAAACAATGGAAGATACAGTTGAAATGGAAATTGGAATCAGATACTATTTGGCTGGAAATTAGGGAAAGGTACAGTATAATGGGGATTGGAGGGCAGATATAGTTTAGTAAGGATCGGGTACAGTTTAGCCAGGGAACAGGAGTAGGTACAGTTTCATGGGGATCAGGTGGGGGTAGTACAGTTGAGGGAGAACTGGAGGGCAGGTATAGTTTAGTAGGGATCAGGTACAGTTACGCTGAGGAGCAGGGGTCAGGTACAATTTACTGCAATCAGGTGGGGTCAGCTACAGTTGAGTGGGGATCAGGTGGGGGCAGGTATCTTCACTGCGGATTGGAGGACAGGTGCAGTTTAGTGGGGATCAGTTAAGTTTAGTCAAGGTGCAGAAGCAGATACAGTTTAGATGGGCAACATTTTAATGGGGAACAGAGGGAAGTAAAGTTTAGTCGGGTTCAGGGGCAGGTACAGTTTTATGGAAATCAGGTTGGGCAGGATATGATTTGGTGGGGTCAGGTACAGTTTAGCTGGGGTTGAAGGGCAGAGTAGGTGCAGTTTAGTGGGGATCAGTTAAGTTTAGCTAGCAAGCAGGGAGCAGATACAGTTTAGCTGGGCAACTGGAGGCAGATACAGTTTAATGGGGATCAGAGGACAGGAAAGGTTTAGTGAGGAATGGGGGAAGGTACAGTTTAGCAAAGATCTGGGGTAGTTACAGTTTAGTGAGGATTGGGGGGATCTGTTACAGTTTATTGGCGATCAAGGAACAGGTACAGTTTAGTGCTGATTAGGGGTGAAAATAGTTTAATGGGGTCAAGTACAGTGTAGTTGGTATCAGGAACAATGAAGTGGGCATTAGCTATCAAGTAGTGGGCATCAGGTTACGTTTCACAAAGATCAGACTTTAGCGGGGATGGCGGATCAGGCACAGTTTAGGGAGGATTGGGGGATATCAAGTACAGTTTAGCGGGCACCAGGAATCAGGTAGAGAGAGTAGTGGGCATAAGGTACAGTTTCGCCGGGATCTGATAAGATTTAGCAGGGATTGGGGATCAGGTACATTTTGTGGGCTATCAGTGAGTATGTGTAGCGTAGTGGAGATCAGGTACATGTTAGACGGGTCAAGGGACTGGTACAGTGTGGTGGGGATCGGGGATCATGAGCAGTGTAGTAGGGATCGGGGATCAGGTGCAGTGTAGTGGGGCTCGGGGATCAGGTGCAGTGTAGTGGGGATCTAGGGTCAGGTAAAGTGTAGTGGGGGATCATGTCCTGTGAAATGTGAAGCCCCGTGTTGCCGATGAAGCTGAGCTAAAGTTTCGAAGTGAAGAGGATGGAGGTTTTCAGGACACCCTGTCCTCCGGGGCCGGCTCTTACCTTGACGGGGAGGAAGCAGGGGGTAGCGGTGCGGCGGTGCCGGAGTCGATCAGGATCCCGATTCCGATGCAGTGGCCGCGCGGTGGAGCCGGAGCCGAGCCGTGTCCGCTGCATACTCGGCTCAGGCCGCTGCTGCCATCCTGTCCGCGTCGGCCGGTGTTGAGGGTGGGGGGGTGGTTAGGGTATCCGGCTTGTCCCCTAACCCTGCCTCAACCGCACCACCGGCTCCATGGACACATGGCCGACCGTTGGGAGGAGAGACTCAAAGGATCGCGGTGCCTCTCGGCCGCCGCCACCGCCGATCACAGTCGGAATCCAACAACAACAACAACATGTCCGGGCGCAGCTCAATCTGTCCGAGCGGAGCTGCCGTGCGCCTGCGCGCAGCCGCCAGGAGAGGCGGGAACTAGGGGCGGGGAAAGAGCGGTGGGCGGGGTCATCTGGGGGCGGGACGGCCTGGAGGGAGCGGGGCCAGGGGGTAAGGGGGCGGGGTCAGGGTGTAGGGCGGGGCCAGGGTGACAGCAAGGTGTGTGTGGAGGCGGGGTTAGAGTGACGGACAGGCTCGGGGCGGGGTCAGAATAAGGGGGCGGGGACTCGGACTCAACTTTTGAGTTCCGTCAATTAAGATTGTGACCTCACTGTGCTACATTGTCTTCAGATTCTCATCCTTCTCCGGCCGTGTGTTGTTTGTGCCTTGTCGATTTTGATCTCAACAGAGCAGAAACCCCCAATTTCCCAGCTAACATTCACACCCATTTTACGAACCTATCTCTCCTTTACAACTATCACTGCCTCTGTCTTTTGCTCCGGGCACCCTCACAGTCTGTTCCGACTGCATCAAAACAGCATTTCCCAATTCCTTTCAGTCTGAATGAACAGTCATACTGGACACTGGTAAATAAATGCAAGAAGGTTGCTCCTGCTGTATAGCAAGTCCAGAAACAGGGTGACAGACTGAGCTAAGGACAAATTTCTGCATCTACAGGGTGGTGAGCCTGTGAAATTCTCTGCCACAGAAAGTGGTTGAGGTCAAACCATTGCATGTTTTCAAGGAGGAGTTAAAGATATCGAAGCTACCGAAAGGAAGCAGGAACAGGGTACAGAGTTGGAATATCAGCCACGATCATATTGAATGGAGGAGCAGACTCAAAGGGCCAAACGGACTACTCTTACTCCCATTTTTGATGTTTCCATGGACTTGAAACACAAACTCTGTTTCTCTATCAGCAGATGCGGCCAGACTTGTTGAGTTTCTCCAGCACTTCCTGTTTTTATCCATATTTATATCCATATAGCCTGTATTTTTATACAAATATTGACAGAAAGCATGGACCAGGTTTCTGTACTCAACAAGCATAATAAAAGTGGATTCTAGCTGAATGTAAATAACTATGAATTGCTGATATATAACTCTTTTAGTTAAAACTTTAACCCCTGATAAAACTCTCCTGAACATATAGAGTCAGACATGGACAGAAAAAAAAAGCAATATTACAGATGAAGGGG
>NW_025967821.1:0-25000 GCF_021869965.1 Rhincodon typus | reverse complement strand
GGCTAGCATGGAAGTACAGATGACCCATTGTTGGGGGAGATAGATAAAATGTACATGGAAGCATGAATCTGCTTAATATCTTTCGAACAATAAGAATTTACTTCCATTGGCCAACATTCGTCCCTCAGTCAGAGCCACCTACATCATTTAATTGGTCTTGTATCTTGCTGATATTTCTCAGACATTAGTAAGTGTAAAATGGCTTCTCCCTTGATCTCCATTGCAGTGCTAATTGCATTTCAAAGCTATTCCATAGCATGGGAAGTTCTTTAAGACATTTCTGAGTAATATGATAAAAGTGCTAATCAAAGCCCCAAAAACTTTCTTACTATTCTTATTACGCACCGTACAAGTCAAATTGCCACATTAGTTTATAGTAACCTTGATTGCCTGGATGTAATTACCTGACTGATCCAGGGGGAGCACTCAAACATCTTTTGATCCTTGGAAATCGAAGGCTGCTTTTCTTTTTACGAGTTGAATTGCTGCTCTCGCAGTCTGAAATCACACCACAGCTTTCAATGGAATTTTGAAATCTTGTTCGTCTAGTCTGTGAACATGGAAGAGATCCAACTGGAGACCGCAAAGGAGGTTTAGCCCTTTGTGTACGAATGTGGATTGTCATCTTGTATGGTGATCTACACTTTCTAAATAGGAAGTGAGGCAATAAAAAAGGACTAAATTCACAGTTACAAATTTTGAAAAAAAATTCTACTTTATTGAGCCAGATTCAATGAAAACCCTGTTTAATTGTTGTGGACATTCTAATTTATACCATAAATTTCATTCTATAATCCTCAGAGTGGAAGATGTATTTAAAAGGAGTGCAAGTTCAACAGCCCATTCTCATTATATAGAAATTTCTAACCAACTTATTCAGTCATGTAATGACATACATCTGGTGCAGATGAAAATTGAATCCAAGCTTTCTGGTACAAAGGGACACCATTACTGTGCCACAAACATCCCATTTCTCACTTTATAACCTTGGCTGAAAGCCCAAACTAATAAAGGCATGAATTCAGCAGAAATTCCAATTTGACAAGTGAATTGTTGACTTTGATTGACATCTTTGAGTGGTTATAAAAAGTTGTTCTTTCTCCTTTGTCAATACCTCTGCATTTACTTGTGCGTGCAGATTAAGTAGGGTGAAGTGTTTGAAGTTATTTTAATGGCAAGCCTGATTGAAACTTTTATAGAGTTGTAGGAAAGGCAGGTTTACTTCAAAAAATGTTTCTGAAGATACTTTAGTGGCAAGCCTGATTGAAACTTTTATAGGGTTGTAGAAAAGGCAGTTTTACATCAAAAAATGTTTCTGAACAGGTGTATTTTTTTCTTGCAAAAGTTATAATGTGGTTCATCGGTTTAAAAAAACGTAAAATCCCTGTAATCTGTAATGTAGACCCTAGGGCTGCTCTCTCCTTAGAGAAAGAGAGAGACAACTGATCATGGTTTAACCTGAGGGTCACCACACCTCAGGCAAGGGGAGAGGTTGAGAAGGAGATTTATTCAGCCAGTACAGGAAGTGAATTTATGTTGTTAGTGTGACTCTGAATCATAAACCAGCCATCCATATATATATGGCACATACTGGGTGGTTTGAAATGGAAGGGGCACAAATTAGCATTGAGTTGGTGTTGAGAATATAAGAGACCATGGAGACTGTAGAGTAATGGGATTAACATCAATAACACACACAATGTTGATTTTATTGTGATGTCAGAGTCATATGATTCTGAAGACTTCAAACGTTAACTCTGTTTTCTCTTCATAGATGCTGCCAGACCTGTTGAGTTTCTCCAGCAACCTCATTTTTTTTCACATTGTCAGCATCCACACCTTTTTGTCTTACTCACATGACTAATTAGAGAGTGCCAGAAGGTGTAGAAGCTCTGACTTTATGTGAAGTCATTATGCGTATTGATCAACATTCTAATAAATGATTCTTGCAGGAAGTACCATGCTTTTGAGAGACATAACAATGCTTGAACCAAACAGACAAGAAAACATGGTGGCAGTGGAAGAGGTTAAAAAGAAAGCAAGTTAGTCAGCAGCTGAAGTGAACATCAAGGTCCATAAGAACAGATTAAAAAAAAAACTTTCAAAGACTCATCAAGACATTTGAAATAGAGAAAGCTGGAAAACAGACCTAGGGACCAGACAGCAATGACCCAAAGCCATGAATAGTGGGACAGACAGGAGTAGACAAAGAAATGCTCCAGGGCTTAGCGGTTGCCTTGAAACTAACTTACACTCTGACGGACATTCCAAGGCCATCAAGAGACCACACCAGCGTGGTGATATTATGGCATTAGAAGGTGTATTTTGTCTTGCTATTTTTTATGAAGGGTGGTTGAAACAGAGATGATAAACAGTCTTTTCCAAGCCAATAAAATAAACAGATTTTGAGGCCTTGGGTTTCTTAAAAGTTGGAACAATAGAAGCAGCGTAAATGAGTGGAGCAGGCTCACACAGAACCAGGATTTTAGTTTAGCTTTCAATAGTTGCTGTGGAAACTGTGTTTCTCTCTATCTCTCTCTCCCTCTACAAGAATTTTCTCTGTGTTACAGCTAAAAGCTTCAGTTCTCTTTCTGCTGCCAGTATCGCATGTGAGGCAATCTATTTTACTGACTTTGCCTTTGCCAACGGTGTGTTCCTGGGATGTTGCTAGATTGGAACAGTTGCTGTTAAGTAGTTAATTAATCTATTATTCTGGTAGGTTTTCAATAGAATTAATGTTAAACCAATTCTTCTTTCTTTTACTTGTATTTTAAATGAGACTAAGAATAAAGTGTGTTTTGTTTAAAGCTGAGTAGTGTGACCAATCAAATCACAGCTCGAACACAGCACTTTATTCTTGCCTTTAAATAAGATAAAAGTTAGAGTCTAGGCTATCTCCTTGATATAGTTGCAGTGGGTTTGGTCTGGTCCATAACACCAGGCAAGTGACTGGGGCAATTGAAAGAAAAGATTCTCCAGTTCTGGAAAAGCTTTAACATTTGCTGTGGGTGCCATTATTAATGATGTATTAGTAAGCAGTACAGAGCATTATACAATCAGAACCCCAGTAACAGAACTGGATATTTGTTTAAGTAGATAATGATGAAAGAAATCTAGTGAAGCCATTCACTTCGTAGGTAGCAAAGGAAAAAGCACGCACAAAATCTTCAATTCGCTAACATGGAGAAAATATGCCAACCGCCATCCTGAAATTTCTCTGTTGTGGTGGAAACAAGGCACACAAACAGGAAGAATGTCCAGCAGAGGGGGAAAGGTGCCATAACTGTGTAAAAGATAACACAGTGTGGAGCTGGAGGAACACAGCAGGCCAGGCAGCTTCAGAGGAGCAGGAAAGTTGACATTTTGGGTCAGGATCCTTCTTCAGAGAACGGGTCTGAAGAAGGGTCCTGACCTGAAATGTCAACTTTTCTGTCCCTCTGATGCTGCCTGGCCTGCTGTGTTACTCCAGCTCCACACTGTGTTACAACTGTGTAAAAGTTGGCCATTTTAAAACAGCCTGTTGTTTTAAAATGCAGATGGCATACAGTCAAAGGAACATATATTTAAAGCAATGCCACATTTAAAGGATTCAGAAAACCACAGCAGCTGGAAAAGAAACCTTCTTAGGACAATTTAATGAAATTGTTAAACTAGAAGTAAATGGACAACCCACCGAATTTAAATTAAATTAAATTCCTGGAGTTACTGTTTCGGTGTTCCCAGACCAAATTAAGTGTAAATAACAAATTAAATTTCATTGAAATTTCAAGGTCCAGGTGGAGTTTCATCTAAACAAAAAGGCTAGCTCATGAAGAAGCTCAGATTAAAAAGGGTGAAAAATCTTAGATCTCTTCATGACATTTAGAATCAAAAATGTTCTCGACTGAGCAGAAGAGCATGCTTTAAGCCAAAACATGTTGATATGCCTCAGCCGGATCTTTTCCCGGCGATGTGTATTAATCAAACAGTTTACATTGCCTATCCTTTTAATTGAACTGTTTCAATGGTTCATCCTATAAAAGGTAGTAACACTAACACCTCATCACCTTGTTGCAAAATTCAGGATTTGGTATATTTAACAGCCAGGCTCTGTTTGCAATGCTCTAAGGTGTTGTTGGGTTACACTGCAACTCTTGTAAGCTGCTTCTCAAACACAAATACATAGTTTTACATAAAGGATTGAGGAATCACACAACACCAGGCTATAGTCCAACACGTTTATTTGAAGATACAAGCTTTCAGGGGCTCACTCTTTCTTCCAGTGTTGGTGAGAGAAGTGGCATCAGACACAGAATTTATAAGCAAAAGATCAAAGGGTCATAGAACTGACACAAATGTGTTGAACAAACCTAAGATGGCTGTGAAATCTTTAATCAGTTAGAAAGGATTAATATGCAAATTTCAGAATTTCTTTCAAGTCACTGCCCGAGATATATGATATATTGAAGAAACCATGCAGATGCTATGACAACGGATGAATGGGCACCGCACAACAGTCGTCAGACAGGGATGTTCCCTCTCAGCTGAGAAACACTTCAGCGCTCAAGGACATTTGGCCTCAGGTCTTCAGGTAAACGTCCTCCAAGGCGGCCTTTGGGATACACAACAACGCAGAGTCGCCGAGCAGAGGCTAATAGTCAAGTTCGGTACCTATGAGGATGGCCTCAACTGGGATCTTGGCTTCATGTCACACTACAATTGACCCCACCACACTATACATTCTGACAAACACATACACACAAACACACACACGTGAGCACATACGCACACATACACAAACACTGTTTCACACAAACACACTCACATACATACACACACGCAGACCCTCCCTCATGCACACTCTCACATGCTCTCTCTCAAACACGTGCACACACACACTCTCTCTCTCCCACACACACAGACACACACACACACATACACACACTTCTATAAATCTTATGGAGTCAATTTGCATTTGCAGATTTGCAATTGCAGATACATAATATTTTGTTCAAAAATCACACAATTTGTAGACCGTCAATGTGGCATTTTATAAATTCCTACTTTGGAAATAAAACCAGTTTGACTCCAAGTTAATACACAGCCAGATTCTAAACAAGGCCTCACAAACTTCTAGTTCACTAGTCCCCAGTGCTTCATCTTTACTATGGATGTGTATATCCCACAAGGATGGCCTACAGGCCCTCAGTTATTTTCCCTCCAACAGACCCATCCAGTCACCCCCCCACCAATACCCTCCTCTGCCTCGCCAAACTAGACCTCACCCTCAATAACATTTCCTTTAATTCTTCACACTTTCTCCAAATCCAGGGGGCTGCCATGGGCACTTGCACAGGCCCCAGCAATGACTGCCTCTTTGTCGGTTATCTCGAACAGTCCCTCTTCAGTGCGAACACTGGCACTGTTCCCCAACTCTTCTGCCGTTACATCAATGACTGCATCAGTGCTGCAGTCAGGCTGAACTGGAGCAGTTCATCGCTTTTGCTAACGACTCCCACCCCGCCCTCAAATTCACTTGGTCTATCTCAGACACATCCCTCCCCTTTCTTGACCTTTCCATTTCCATTTCTGGCGACAGTTTATGGACCAAAATTTACTAAACCCACAGACTCCTGTAGTTACCTGGACTACACCTCCTCCCACCCTATATCCTGCAAAAACTCCAACCCGTTTTCCCAATTCCTCCATCTCCATCGCATCTGCTCTGATGAGGAGACAGTCCACTCCCAAGCATCCCAGATGTTCTCATTTTCCAAACAATGTTCTTCCCCACTCTGTCATCCAGACAGCTCTCTGCTGCACCTCCTCCATTCACCGCTCCACAGCTCTTAACCTCCCCCTCAAAACATAATGAAGATAGGAACCCCTTGTCCTCACTTTACACCCCATCAGCCTCCATATCCAACGTATCATCCTCAAACACTTCCACCAACTCTAATTAGACCCCACCACCCAGAACATCTTCCACTCCCCACCCCTCTCTGCCTTCCGCAAGGACCATTCCCTTCGCACCTCCTTGGTTCGTACCACACTCCCCACCAACTACTCTAAACCCCCCCTCTAACTGTACAAGATGCAACATCTGCCCACACACCACCCCCCTCACCTGCATTCAGGGGCCTAAACAGTCCTTCTAGGTGAGACAGATTTTCATCTGCATCTCTTCCAACCTAGTCTACTGCACCCAGTGCTCCCAATGTGGTCTTCTCTACATCGGTGAGATCAAATGTAGATTAGGTGACCGTTTCACCGAGCATCTTCGCCTGGCCCATAATGGCCGACCTAACCTCCCGGTCACCGCCCATTTCAACTCCCCGCCCCCACTCCCCCTCTGACATGTCCGTCCTCAGCCTCCTCCAGTCTCGCAGCAATTCAGAACGCAAATTTGAGGAACACCTTATCTTCCACCTGGGCACTCTACAGTCTGAGTTCTCTAATTTCAAATAACCTTCCCACCCATTCCCCAGCTCCCTTTCCAGCCCCACCTCCTCCCTTCCATTCCACATATTGACCCTCCCTTCCAGCTACCCACTGGATTCATCCCTCCCATCAACCAACCAGGTTGTACCTACTACTGGTGTCCACCTATCAATACCATCCCACTTTTTATCTGCAGATCCCCCTACCTCAACATCCAGTTCTGAAGAAGGATAATACCCGAAATGTTGGCTTCTCCTTTCCTCCAGATGCTGCCTGGCTTGCTGTGTTCTTCCAGCCTCCTGTTTGTCTGCATTGGATTCCAGCATCTGCAGTTTTTTTTTGTCTCACACCTTAAATGCATTTTCTGACCTGAGATGTCACCTCTGGTATACTGATAAAACTTTTAGTTATCTCGGGACAGTGACTTGAAAGAAATTCTGGGATTTCCATATTTATCCTTTCTAACTGATTAATGATATCACAGCCATCTTAGGTTTGTTCAATACATTCACATCAATTCTATGACCCTTTGATCTTTTGCTTATAAATTCTGTGTCCGGTGCCATCTCCATCACTGACAGCTGAAGAAGGAGTGAGACTCCAAAAGCTTGTGATTTCAAATAAGCCTTTTGACTATAACCTGGTGTCATGTGATTTTTGGCCTTGTCCACCCCAGTCCAACACTGGCACGTCCACATCATAAAGGATTCAGTCTTCTGTCCTATAAGTGTTTCTTTGATTAGTTTTAAAGATCTTCTTATCGCATGTCTGTAAACTAATTGAAAAGGACTAAATCCAATAGGCACAACTAATGAATCTCAAGAGGCAAATAAAGAAATTCCAGCCTTTTATACTAAGCATGAGGATATTCTTAGCTGTACATCCTGGTCAGCTTTTTGATGGTACCCTTTTAAAGCTCTTCATTCCTATGAGTGGTACGCAGTGAACTTAATTGTGTTACACCCAGTCTATTCATTCATCATGAAACATTTTAGACATAATATTGAAAACTTGAATGAACTAATGTCCATCAGAAATCCTTATAAAGCAAACAACTGCACTGACATCTCTACCACTACCTTAGCAGTAATTGTTCTATAAGGAATGAAAAAAAAATAAAAGCTAGAGAAGGTGAAAATGCTGAAGGTCAAAGTTTTGGCACTATAGACAACGGACAGACTTTTTTCATTCTAATTTTTCCCTGAAGTTTCAACAGCATGATCAGAATCTTCCTGATAATTGGCTACACCTTATTTCCATACATTTGAACCTCCCTGATATACCAACTTACCTCAGTTATGTTTGTCTTGCAATTCTCCCTTCTCTCATAAGAAACTAGACAGCAACAAACCATAATTTGAAAGGCAAATCTGTTACCTGGCAGATGTCATTTGCCTTTTGTTTCTTTGAGTCTTCATTTTAATATGCCTTCACCAACATGTCCTTAAATACTCAATGAACAGCATTCATTGAGCATCTGTGGAGAGAAATCAGAGTTAGCATTTCAGATCAAGTGACCCTTCCTCAGAAGCCTCCCTCAGTTCTGAGGAAAGATCACTCAACCCAAAATGTTAACTCTGATTTCTCCACAGATGCTGCCAGACTTGCTGAGATTTTCCAGCAATTTCTGTTTTTGTTTCTGATTTACAGCATCTGCAGTTCTTTCCGTTTTTCTTCATTAATTCTTGCTGTGAGACTTTACTTTCTGGTTTCTCTCCATTCAATGTTAAATCTATGGTCTCAACACGTAGATCGTGATTGACTGATCAGTCACAGAGTCCCCGACAGAGCACCCACACTCCCTTGCTGTACACATGTGAATCATTATGCTGCTGTGTGACTTTTCCTTCCGCAAGCCATGTGAAAAGACAAAGGTGGTTAAAAGGCTTTGCCAGCTTGTTGCATTGAATTTCAGTTTGATCCAGTTTGACTACCATTGCAGGGGAAGTTAAGTTTTGTGGTGTAAATGCAAACAAATGAACAAAAAATATACTAGGAACTGACAGATGAAGTCAGTATGTTAGGGTACTACAGAATTGGCAGATGGAAGATGATGTGGGAAATGTGAGGTTAGGCACTCTGGCTGGAAGAATAGAAGAGCTGAATTTTACTTAAATGGAGAAAGACTACAGAAAGCTACAGCACTGAAAGATGGAGTGTTTGTGCATAAATTCTAGCATGCAAGCTCAGCAGATAATAGGGAAGGAAAATGGAATATTGCCCTTTATTTCGAAGGCAATGGAGTATAAAAATAGGGAAGTATTATGAAAATTATGCAAGGCATACACACCTGGAATATTATGAGCAGGTTTGGTCCATTTATCTAATGAAAGATATATTTGTATTGTAGACAGTTGAGAGAGCAATAGTAACAACCTCTCTTTCAATGTCGGCAAAACTAAAAAACTGATCATTGAATTCAGAAAGAAATGAGGAGGACGTGATCCCATCTTCATCAATGGAGCAGAGGTTGAGAGCATCAAGTTTCTCAGAGTGACAATAACCAACAACCTGTCCCGGACGCCCCCACATAGATGCAACAGTCAAGAAAGCACAACAATGCTCCTTCATCCTCAGGTGGCTCAGGAAATTCGGCATGTCCATAAGGTCCTTCACGAAATTCTACAGATGCACCACGGAAAACATACCATCCGAGTACATAACAGCCCAGCTCTGCCCAGGACCACAAGTAACTACAGAAGGTTGTGTGCACAGTCTAGACCACCATGGGAAAGCAACCTCCCATCCTTGGACTCCATTTACACGTCTTGCTGCAGTAGAAAGGCTGCCAACATCATCAAAGACCCATCACACCCTAATAATATTCTCCTACAACTTCTTCCATCAGGCAGAAGATACAGAAGCTTGAACACACGCACTAGCAGGTTCAAGAACAGCTTCTTCCCCACAGTTATTATACTGATGAATGCACTCTCTAACTTCAAGTAATGCTGATCTTCTTTTACCTAGCACAGATCATGTGTGGTGTAACCTGTATGCCTTATTCTGTCTGAGGATTTTTTTCACCCTATGATTTGTATGTTTTTGTTTACTATGATCTGCCTGTTCTGCTTGCAAACAAAGCTTTTCACTGTACTTAGGTACACATGATAATCATTCAAATCAAATCATAGGTAGAACCTGGATATGGAGGGACTGTCTTATGAAGAGACAGGATGTATCTGCACTAACTGGAGTTTAGAAGAATGAAAGGCAACCTTAGTGAAACATAAAGTTCTTAGAAGTCTTGACAGGGTGAATGTGGAGAAATTGTTGCCACTTGTGGGTGAGTCTCATACCAGAGGGCATAATCACGGATTTAAGTCAGAGATGAAGAAGAATTTATTTTCTCAGAGGTAATGAATCTGTGAGCAAAGGAAATTGATAAGCTGAAGATACTTTCAAAGTTCAATAATCATTTTTTCTAAATCAGCAGCAGAAGGTAAAGCATGCATTTGTCATCTCCTGGCAAAACACAAGAAATCGTTTGCAGATGGCAAAGTAATTAAAGAAGCAAAAGCTGAGGGGGCTGACTCTTCATTCAGAGATATAAGAACAAAGGGGAAATAATAACAGCAATCCAGAGCACATCGCTTGGATCTTCCACAGTAGCAAGATGAGTTGAAGCTTTGTCCAAAGATGTCTTTCAGCAACTATAGTGGAACATGAAGGACTGTGAATGCTTCTCACTGCCATTCAATCTTAACAACTTCCATTACACTTCACACCCTCTTTTGCCACTGAGGAGAGAACAAGGATTGAGGATATCTGCAACAAAGTCAAAAGGTACGTGCTTGAGAGAAATATTCCAACAAGAAACTAGTTTCCATCACAAATCATAGCGCACCAGCCACAGTCAGCACAAACGTGGGTTTTATTTTATTTTGCAGACATCATCCTGATTTCCCATTACCATTATATAAGCCACCAGAAACATTGGCAAGTAAAGCTATGGACATTTTTCATGTAATGAAGCCATTGTTAAAATTATAAATTCGTGTTAAGCAAGGGTCCTTCAGCACCAATCATTATTTACCAAATTTGATGCTGCCTAAAGTGAACTAATCCTCCATGCTGCCATGAGGTAGTTAAGCCAAGGGAAGGTGCTGCAAAGATTTTTAGATTTGATGCTTGAAATCATTATATTTCAAATCAAGGAATGAAGTGTGCAGTGAGCTGTCAGGATATGCATGGTTGCTTGACTTTGGATTCGTTGCAGACATAATGTCAAAACTGAACAAGCTGAACTGTGAACAGCAGGGAAAGGACAGAAGCTTAGCACATAAGATCAGTGCTGTGAATGTGATAAAATAGAATCTGGATCTGCGGTCCTCCCAATTAAAAAACAGAATGCTGCAACACTTCTCAAGTCTGTAAAAATACTAGAAAAAAAGAGGCAAACAAAAGTGTTTCCAGCAAGAGAGCATCTCTGCCCACCTGAGGATGTTAGGAGGAGAATTCAACAAGTGATTTCACGCATTCAATGTGATTGAACAATTCATCATGTTCACCCAAATCCATGCCTTCAAGTAGATAATGGTGGGTTGGCTATCAAATTCCATCAGGTGTTTGATTTATAAAGCAGTGGAGTTGGTATGACCATGCTTACTATATGCAAAATGATATTGAGCTGAAAGTCAGATCAAGGGACAGCAATTTTGGAGATTTCTAAACAGACAAAAATATCCACTCCTATAATCTTGTGCTTTGATAGTGAAAGCTTACTTTGCTTCCACATACCTCTTTGAAACATTGTTCTCCAGAATGAAGATAATCAAGTCTAAGTATTGCACCCACCTCACAGATCCTTGTTTGATGGAATATTATACAGCTAGCAGAATCAAACTACAACCCATTCTTCAAGACACTGACAAATAATGTGCAATCATATGTGTAGACTGAGACTTAGTGAGTAGAAGACACAATGAATAAATGTATGTGCTTGGTTTTAAATTTATATAGTACTAACAATAAACTATTTATCCTACAGTTTCTTTTGGTAGATCCTGGGTTGCATTTAAATTTGAAAAGCAATATTGTGCTTAAACGGGAGAGACAGTTGCTCAAAATGATTGGTAATATTTTTTATTCATTCACAAGATGCGGGCATCACTGGCTAGGCCAGCATTTATTGCTCTGTCCTAATTGCCCAGAGGACAGGTAAGAGTCAAACGTGTTGCTGAGGGTCTGGAGTCACATGTAAGCAAAACCTGTTAAGAACACTGTTTCCTTCCCTAAAGGACATGAATGAACTAGGTGGGCTTTTCCAGCAATTGACAATGGTTTCATGGTCATTAGTCTCTTAATTCCAGATTCTTATTGAATTCAAATTCCATCACCTGCAGAATTACACAAGATCTTTTATTTCTTCCTTCAACTTATCCACTAACTCTCCCTGTTTAGCCTTAGTCAAATAATTAAGATAATTCACTGTTATATTTCTTACTCCTAGAAAAGTCTTAGCAACAGTCAAAAAAATTTTAAAATTCAAATCCATATAGTATACTTTACAGCAAATCTGCTGTTCCTAACCAGTACCTCATTGTACTTATTTCTTTAAAATTTCACAGACCACAGAATTCACCAAACCAAAGAATTTAATCCAGCAACAGGCCCTAATTTGTTATGATTCCAGTTGATATTAATACTGGACAAGTCAATGAAACCTAGCTTTTAACCAAGGAGGTCAGTTACTGAAAAGAGGCTTCCAATGTACTTTTAACACAACAAACAAAATACTTATTAAACACGAAAAAAGAACAATATTACAATGATCAAAAGGATTGAATAAATCTCATTACAAAACACCAGAATAAGGTTCAGTGTCACACTATTTCTTTCATTGCAGCAAAATCCTTACAAAAACGCAAACCTCAGTGAAAAGTCACCCACAATCTTCACATTAGGCTTTCTAACTCAGGCTGGCACAACAGCAATTATTTGTCTTCAAGTGAATTTCTGTGCATTCACTGGATGCTATTTTTCTTTACCTGGTATCTCTTCCTGAGACACCTAAAACAAACTGTAAACTAAACTGACTATTGCTTTAACTATTACTTCAGAACAAATGCTAATTCCCAAAACTCAGTTTCTAGAACTTCTTTTTTCCAGCTTTGTTTTACTAGAAATTTTAACAGTTCAGCCTTTACTCCTTAGCATACCCACAGACTGACTACCTAATTTTCTTACTTTATGTTTCTCTCTCTCTCTCACTGTATCTGCCTCCGGACTCCTGACACAAGGCAACAACAGTTTTTTTCTTCCCCTTTTTTTAATGTTTTAAGCTCAATAATGTAAAACTCTCATCAAAATACAAATGAACAAACTTCCAAATATCTCAGTGTAACAAACAGAACAAATCTAAAATTAAACTAAATCATGCCTCTTCCTCTTTCTTAACACATCAAATGCTATATATATATATTACAATGAATGTTATAAATTATTCTTGATGCAAGGAAATGGGATGGTAAAACAAATAGGGAAAATAATATTGTTGTTTAGAAAGCTTTAGTCTGAACTTCAAAATGACCTTAAATATGCTTGTTCAGGTCGATAAACCAGACACAAATCCTAAAAATGACCATTAATTCATATTTAAATATCTTTGTGCTAAAGGATTTACAGTTAATACAGAGGTATGCGAGAGTAAATTGTGGCAAACACTGCACATGTTTAAGGCAGTCACAAAAATAATTAAGAGGGAAGTTAGAAAAAATTATCATGATACAAATGTTGTTCAAAAATGGAATTCTATGCCACAAGGTGTTGTTGAAACAGAGTCAATAAATTATTTTAAGAAGCAATTAGATGGCTACTTGGTAAAAGGGATATTTAGGAGTATGGGGATAGAACAGGACCGTGATCTTAACTAGTTGAGATATTCATTGACAATGACAATGAAACACGCGAAGAGAGTTCAATTTAACTCGGTGACAACATGTGGTGGCCAATTTGATGGGGTAAGTAGTCCATTTCTGTGCTGTGACTTTCTCAGATTTTAGAGAACAAAAACCTTTATTTTATTGTGATTACTTTAATTTGTTTGTGATTCTAACAGAGGTGTCATATCATTTAAAATAGTCAGATTAACAGCGCTGTTGCAATAACAGTATGGGAACTGCTTATGAACAAAGTTAGCCTCTTTTCAACAATATTGCCAATAGTAGTTTTGACGCAATAGTTAGAATAATGTTAAGAATTGCATTATATCTTCCAATTCCAAAAACGTACATGAAGTAATTGCACTGGACATTTGTTTGTGATGTTAGCTGATCTCTATATTTGTTGTATCTTTAATTTTACATCAACACACATTTAAAAAATTGATAAACTAAGATAACATTACAAATCTAATTTTATCCCAACATCTTGATTCAACAAACATAAATGTAATAAAGACTATTATCTTCATTCAAACTTAATTAAGTGATTCTCAGGTTAAAGAAATGTAGAGAAAGAGAGCACATTTTCTTACATATCACAAGCCTTTAGTAAACTGGCATTAGGTTAGACTACACATCACAAAGAAGACCACAGAGATAATCCACTGCTTTGACAAAGCTGGCGGGGAAGAATAGGAAATGTCTTTCAGTAGCAGTAGAACAGTGGAGCATTTTAAAATCTGGGCCAATCTAATCACTTACCACATTCTAAGACATGAATCCCCATGAGGCCAACAGTCCCATTCAAGAGTGGAAAATGCTGCTACTCAGACAGACTCTGGTTCAATGGGAACTATGCAGTCCTGTGCTATCACACAGTTTATAAGAACTGAATTTACCAGAAGGATAATGACAGTTGGCAGGGTTTTAGACTTGCTGCGGCTTGATGCCAAAGTATTACATGCATGTCAAATACTCTTTTTTTTCTTCCAACACTACAACTATTTGTGAGAATTCGCATGGGCAGGCATTACTTAAATATACAATCCACCAACTGCAGACAAAAAAACCTTCTAATCCATTACCATGTGTTAGTATTCTTGACTTTCTAACTGACACAATGCTGTTGTGCAATTCAGTTAAATCCCATTTAACTTCTAGATTTACCTTGCCTTCTCTATTTAATCTACAATGTAGAAATGTCACATTGCACAATGCCCTTAACTTACCAGCATTGTGCAATGTGTATGTTTCCGTATGTTTGCAGTCAGATAATCGCACAGATACATTAAGTATGTTGTCATTTCATGTAATGACAGCAAGTTTGTATTGTGCTAAAATAGAACTGAAAACATTTTAAAATGTTTCAGTTAAAGCAAGTTCCAAACTGTAAAATCTATAGATTCCAAAATTGCGTCTAAAATATGCCCTGCAAATAAGCATCGGCATTTTAAAATATAATTGAGTTGGATAATTCCAACATCAAACGCACCATTTGAAGTGGTAACTGGAGTGACTCCTGAATGGTTAGCAGTCCAAGGCTGGCAGACCTTGTGGTGACATACACTTCACAACATTTTACTCTAAATCCAATTACCCAGCTGGGAGAAGGGACAGTAGCAGAGTGATTTGAATCATCATACAGCCTTCCTTTGTTGCCAGGTAACATGTGAGGGATGAGAAAGACCTCCTCCAGAGCCATGCCAGATCAGCGTTTCCACTGCCACCATACCCGTACCAAAAGGGATTGAAGTCAATAATAAGAAAATGAGTTTTCATATTAGCACAACACTTAACAGGATGCAGTTTCCAGTACTTGTGCTCCTGGGTGATAAAGATCCATAAGAGACCACCCACCTCAGAAGGGCAGTTTAGGAAGATAATCTAAAGACGAGCTCTACCACTCAAAGTACAAAAGGACAAATGAGGACGATGTTTTATTACTCCATTTCCCCAATGCCCCTTAAATCCCTCTATTCTCCTGACTCTAGCTACTTGTACAGCTCTTTGTTCTTTAACTTTGACATCGCAGGTTCCCACTGACCCGCCACATATTCACGTTGTGGAATTCTCTTCCTAAACCTTCCCTGCCTGAACTCCTATACACTTCCAACTCATACACTTCCTTTAAAGCTCTCCAAAAACCCATCAGTGATGAATCTTCTGATCAGCCCACCTAGCTCCCTGAGCTCACTGTAGGTTTCTTCTGTAAATTGGCAAGAAACCATTTCTTTAAAATTTAGCAAATTTCACAGGGTAAGTATCCCTATATGCTTCATGAAGGAGTGGCCAGGGCCAAGGAGAATTCAGTAAGTTGAAAGCAATAATGAAAAGATAGCACAAGAGATGGCACAAAACTCGTGAAAAGGAAAAGAAACATCGAGGCAGACACAATTCCAGAAGTGAATTCCAGAAAGCAAGGTCAAATTAGCTAAAGGCTCTTGAAATCCAGGTTGCTAGCCTACAGTATTTTTATTTTCTTCTAACTACACTTCTTATTTATAGAATTATAAATGTATGATGGCCTGGCCTACCGTCATGCCTAGACTTAGAATCATAGAATCCCTACAGTGTGGAAGCAGGCCATTCAGCCCATGCTGACCTGTAAAGAACACCTCACCCAACCTACCCCATCCCTATAATCCCACATTTCCCACGGCTAATCCACTAGCCTGCACTCTATGGGCAATTTAGCATGGCCAATCCATCTAACCTACACAGCTTTAAACTGTGGGAGGGAACCGGAGTGCCCAAAGGAAACCCATGTAGACACGGGGAGAATGTGCAAACTTACAGTTGCCCGAGGGTGGATTCAAACTCAGGTCCCTGGCGCTGTGAGGCAGGAGTGTTAACCACCATGCCACCCTAATTGTTAGAAGTAAACAATGGATAATATCACTATTGGATAGAGCTACTAATATCTATGGATATTTGAAAAATCATAAGTCATGAAATCAAATTTTTCAATTTTTTTTCTGAATTATTCAATTTATTCATTTATTCCTAATAGGTATCTGATTTTAAATGTGCAGTCTATAATATTGCAATAAGTATAATTTGACTCATCAAGTTTATCACTCGGAAAATGCAGGAAAATAATGGTTACGGCTTGCAAACATTGCTGTGTACTCTCCTTAAAATAAATCAAAAAATGTTTCAAAGATCTAAGTAAAAGAGATTGGCGACTTTTATATTATAAAGGAGTGAGTGCTGAGCAAGTTAAAGTAATGTTCTTTCACCCCTGGAGACTAAGTTCAAAGCTTGTTTAGGCTGATTAGTTCAAGTGCTATCTTGGTCCTCACCCCAAGGCTACAGACAACGAATATGAACTATATCAAACCCAGTTACCAGCACAATACAAAAGAGTCTGCAATTTGGCACTGTTGTACTAATCTGTCCATCTCACTTATGGAAACAATAAGTTTGGTTTATTGGGAATAAGAAATTCACACAATTGAAGCTGAAACAATCTTTTGTGATTGGACTTCTACCTTGCTGTTAACATTACACTTGTTCTGGCAGCATTCGATATTAACTCTTTATACAGGAGTAAAGTGAGGGGGTGGTGTGGAGGAACGGGAAAGCTTAAAATTAAAGAGTTTAAAATCATAAAATAGAATAACATGTTGCTTATAGATGCCAGCCATAAGTTATTTACTTGCATAATAACTAGCATGAAGTTTGCCTGCCACAGGCTAGAAAGAATAACTTTGATTAAGCATTTTCATGCATTTCATGTATCCTTGAAGAGTGTACAGCATTGCCAACAGCACTGGAGCAGACTGCAGCACCCACTCTCAGTACTTGTGACATTTTTTGGATCCCTGGGGACCGCTTTTCAGGCATATGCCAGTCATCAATGTCCAGTTGAATCAGTCAGGTCACAGTAGAATTGGCCCAGGTAACTGTTTGCTATGTCTGCTTTCCATTGAAGTCGGAGCCAACACAACAGGAACTTTAAAAGATTTCTGTCTGTCTGCTTGTCTTGGAGTCTTAGAATTCATAGTCAAAGAACTTCATGTGCATCCTTTGAATAAAATAATTTACATCAGCAGAAAGGATTGCATTCAATTGCTGGAAATCCACTACTGTACGTACATAAGTTTTATAATAAATGTCTTCCTGATTCTTTCATTAAAAGTGAAGTACTGAGAGACGTGTCCATAAATGGCTATTATTGGCTTGATAATGTTCTAAAAACATTATTTTTTCTTAATTCCAACATTTAATTTTTAAATTACAGGCAACTTGACAGCTGGCATCCAGAATTGTGAACAATAATGGGACACTTGCTGGTGGATCTGATGAATACATGATCTGAACCTTTGTCTTCTAGCTTTAAATCATATTTATTTGGCATCAACAGACCTCCAACAAGGGCAAAAATTTAGGAATTTCTCTTCAAGAGAACAGAAGGTGTTTTATGTCTGACGTTTAGGGTGGATTGAAGGAGAACTGTGTACAGGCATCAGCTCTCTAAGTCGCAGTGTATGCATGTTGGCCTCCTGCAATCCAAACTAATCAAGCAGCAAATGTAAGATAAAAGAGAGTTCCAAAGAAGTCATATTGGACTTGAAACATTAACTTTGTTTCTCTCTCTACAGATGCTACAGGCCTGAGTTTTTCCAGCGCTTTCTGCTTTTATTTCAGATCTCCAGCATCTGCGGTATTTTGCTTTTACCAAATGTAAAATGCCTAAGTTGTTTATCCAAATTTTGTGTCAGTTGTAGTTCAGCAGCATCTTTAAGTCAAAAGGTTGTACATTTAAATAAAACTCCAGAGATGCGAGAATAAAGTCCAGGCTTTCAGTCCTAGTGCAGCAATCTTGGAGTTACAAATTTTCATTGAAAGAAAAAAATCCCACGGCAATATTTCAAATTACAGCGAGGGAGTTGTCCCCAAAGTCTTTGTTTAAATTTATCTTTTGACGAACACCCCTAAAACTGATCATTATCTCATTGCTGTTTATAGGATCTTGCCTCATGCAAATTGACTACCATGTTTCCCCCATTAAAGTAACAAATACACTTCAAGATGTCTTAATTGGCTGTAAAGCATTCTGGGACAGCTGGAGATTGTGAAAAGTGCTATACAGATGCAAATTTTTTCTTTCTTTCCTTCTGTATTATTCCATTTTAGGAGATGAATTTGAAAATTGAAAGAATGGAGTGGCACCACATCAATGGTGCAAGGAAGCAAAAACTGCAGGATTTGTATATTTCAAATCTGTTTTTCAAAACTGCTGAATGCCGGAGGTGAAGCTTTGCACAGCACCCCCACAGAATTAAGACCAGGCAACTTCAAAAACTAGAACCCTATGTTGGTATGCTAAGGTTGAAATGCTAAGTTTTATCATTACATGTTAGCTGGAAAATGTTGGCAATGGATAATCAGTGACTTGTCCCTTAGTAGAACTCAATACAGTCTAAGTAGTGTGAGCTCGCTGCAATAATATTTATGCATTCTTTTAACTAATAAACACCATTAATAATATAATAATATTTATAAGGCTTTGTTATAATTTTTGTCAGCTGCATTTCATTAACCAGATAAGGTGGTAAGATATGAGCTAGGGATGCTTGTGGCACAGTGGTAATGTCTCAGTCTCTGGGCTTGGAGGCCCACAGAACATAGAACATAGAACAGTACAGCACAGTATAGGCCCTTTGGCCCACGATGTTGTGCCAAACTTTTACCCTAAACTTAAGGTCTATCTAACCTCCACCACTACCTTATACTATCATCCATATGCCTGTCTAATAGCCGCTTAAATGCCCCTAATGAGGCCGACTCCACTACCCTCTCCGGCAATGCATTCCACGCCCCGACCGCGCCCTGACCACTCTCTGAGTAAAGAACCTACCTCTGACGTCTCCCCGATATCTACCTCCTTTCACTTTAATACTATGTCCCCTCGTAAAAGCTACCTCCACCCTAGGAAAAAGTCTCTGGCTGTCTACTCTATCTACACCTCTGATCATTTTGTACACCTCTATCAAGTCACCTCTCATCCTTCATCGTTCTAAAGAGAAAAGCCCTAGCTCTCTCAACCTTTCCTCGTAAGACCTTCCCTCCATTCCAGGCAACATCCTGGTAAATCTCCTCTGCACCTTTTCTAACACTTCCACATCTTTCCTGTAATGAGGTGACCAGAACTGGACACAATATTCCAGATGTTGCCGAACCAGTCTTTTGTATAGCTGGAGCATAACTTCACGGCTCTTGAACTCAATCCCTCTATTAATGTAAGCTAAGACACCATACCCCTTCTTAACAACTCTATCCACCTGAGTGGCAGCTCTCAGGGAACTGTGAACATGAACCCCAAGATCTCTCTGCTCCTCCACACTGCTAAGAATCTTTCCATTAACCCTGTATTCTGCTTTCAAGTTTGTCCTTCCAAAATGAATCACCTCACACTTTTCAGGGCTAAACTCCATCTGCCACTTCCCAGCCCAGCTCTGCATTCTATCAATGTCCCTTTGTAACCTAGAACAGCCCTCAGCACTGTCCACAACGTGCCCCACCTTCGTATCGTCCGCAAACTTGCTAATCCACCCTTCCACTCCTTCATCCAAATCATTGACAAAAATCACAAATAGAAGAGGACCCAGAACAGATCCTTGTGGTACACCACTCATAACTGAGCACCATGTTGAATATTTTCCGTCCACTACCACCCTTTGTCTTCTAAGGGTCAGCCAATTCTGAATCCAATCTGCCACATTTCCCCTATCCCATGCCTCCTTACCTTCTGCATGGGCCTACCATGGGGAAACTTATCAAATGCCTTACTTAAATCCATCATCCACTGCTCTACCTTCATCCCCGTGTTTGGTCACCCCTTCAAAGAATTCAATAAGGTTTGTGAGGAATGATCTACCCCTCACAAATCCATGCTAACTATCACGAATCAAACTGTGCCTTTCCAAGTGATCATAAATCCTGTCTGTCAGAGCCCTTCCAAATAATTTGCCCACCACTGGCGTAAGACTCACTGGCCTGTAATTTCCGGGGTTATCCCTGCTCCCTTTTTTGAACAAGGGAATGACATTTGCCTCTTCCCAATCTTCCGGCACTATACCTGTGCACAGTGAGGACGAAAAGATCATCGCCAAAGGCCCTGCGATCTCGTCCCTCGCTTCCCATAGAATCCTTGGATAAATCCCATCAGGCCCAGAGGACTCATCTATCTTCAACTTCGTCACAATTCCTAGCACATCTTTTTTACTAACATCAACCTCGTCTAGCCTACCTGCCTGTTTCACAACATCCTCCTCTACAACTAGGTCCCTCTCAGTTGTGAATACTGAAGAAAAGTATTCATTAAGGACCTCTCCTATCTCTTTAGGCTCTGTGCACAAATTCCTATAACAATCCTTGATCGGCCCTACCCTTTCTCTGGTCATTCTCTTGTTCTGCACATACGTGTAAAAAGCCTTGGAGTTTTCCTTGATCCTATCCTCTAAGGTTTTCTCATGCCCCCTAATAGCTCTCCTAAACCCTTTCTTCAGCTCCTTCCTGGCTAACTTGTATCGCTCCAGACCCTTTTCCATTCCTCTTTTCCTAAACCTTACATAAGCCTCCTTCTTCCTCTTAACCAGTCGTTCGACCTCTCTCGAGAACCATGGCTCCCTCACTCGACCGCATCTTCTCTGCCTGCTAGGGACAAACATATCGAGCACATGTAGTATGCATTCCTTAAACAATCTCCACATTTCTGTGGTGCTCTTCCCTGACAGCATCTGTTCCCAGTTTATGTTACCCAGTTCTTGCCTAACTGAATTGTAATTACCCTTCCCCCAATTATAAACTTTACTCTGCCGTATGTACCTATCCTTATCCATGACTATCGTGAAAGAAACAGAGTTATAATCGCAGGCTCAAGTTCCATCAGCTCCAGAGGTGTGTCATAACATCTGTGCAACAGATTGTTTAGAAATATTGAAAAAGAAACAGTAAATGTTGGAGAAACTCAGCGGGTCTGACATCTTCAAATGGGGAGAAACAGAGGAAATATGTGAGCTAACGGGCCCTCTTGTGGTGCAGTGGTGATGTCCCAACCCCTGTACTGGGAGGCCCCGGTTCAAATCCCACCTGCTTCAGAGGTAGGTGATAACATCTCTGAACAGGTTGCTTAGAAAAATAGGTTTAAAAAAAGGTGAAATAAAATGGAGTAATATGTGAGCTGGTACAAAAACAAATTGAATCATTTATGACTTTCCAGGAAAGGAACTTGCAAATTGGATCCGGTTTGACCTATATGTGATGCTAGTCTATACTGTATGGCAAATTGCTAATGGCATCTGAAGTGGCCAAGCCAGCCACTGAGTATTTCAGGGCAACAACAGAAATCGCTGGAAAGGCTCAGCATGTCTGGCAGGATCTGTGGAGAGAAGTCAGAGTTAACGTTTCAGGTTCAGTGACCCCCCTCCCCCCTCAAAATCTGAAACATTTCAGGGCAGTGAGGGCTGGGCAATGAGTATTACTTTACAAAATTTCCAAATATCAAATTTTCCAAATATTTAGGAATAAAAAGAGACAGAAGAAAGAAAAGTGCAAAGAAAAGTATTCTCACTGGAAATAAAGGCATGTAGTTAAAAAAAAGGTTGAACACAGCTCTCAGATGTGACTTTTGACATATCATGTATTGTTTCTAGTTTTGATTCCCTTTCTTACAAATTATCTTCCCTATTCAACTCCTTACCCCTGATTCTTCACTGTTTCTTTCCTCCATTTATGATTTAATCCCATCTTGCCAATAATGCCCCATTTTTATCATCCAATCCTTTCTCATTTATCTCATTCATTTTTACTGCTTCTCCCATTATCTTTCTATCTACTAATTCCCTCCATTGTGCCGTTTATTCTTTCTCTCTTGTTTCCTCATTCATTCCCACTCCTTTATTCACTTTGTCTTTTCCTCCTTTGATTTTTGTTTTCCTTCTTTTCTCACTCACTATTTCCTTCTCACATCTCATTCCCTTTTCTCGTCTGTTGGTCCTTCACTTTTTCTCTCAGCTCATACCACCCATCACTAATCATTACCAACAGACAGTAATCGTCTTGTAAATTTGGTTGGTACCTCCTATCCAGGTAACACCAACTGACCTCCTTTCTCTTCTGTTGCAGAAGTGGGAAGTTCTAAATGTTTGTGCAGTGCCATTAAAGATATGCTCCTAGCATCAACTCTGAGTCACATGGTTCTGGTTCAAATCCACTCCAGGACTTGAGCACAAAGTCTAGCTGACATGTCAGTGAGGTACTGAGGAGTTCTACATTGTTGGTGGAGCCATGCTTCAGAAGAGACATTAAACTAAAGTCCCATCTGCCTGACTGGGTGGTTGTAAATATCCAATGGCATTATTTTGAAGAACAGCAGAAGAGTTATCCATGGCGTCTTGTCCAATATTAATCTCTCAAATCAACAACACAAAAACAGATCATGATCACATTGGAGTTTACTGCCTGTTGAGTTTCTTATATTACTACATTGGATACATTGCAAAAGTACTCCATAGACTGTAGGCAATGAAAGATCTAACTGTCATGGAAAGTGCAATGTAAATGCAAATCTTCCTTTCTTTGCTATGTTGTTTGAGAGCTGAGCAGGCACAGAAGGCTCTGAATGGATACAGGTCAGCATTCACTACATTGCATTGCAATTATGTCAAAATGGAAGGAAAGATGTCTATTTTATCATAGCTTTTTGCCTTCCTTTTTCTGTAATCCTCCTTTCAGTTCAGGTAATAAAAATCCAGTCAGAATTCCAATTGGTTATACCTGTTTGTATCATTTTAATGGCTGCCTCTAAAAATACAATCATCAATGTTCTAGCCACAACTTCTTATTTATTTATTAAATTTTCTAATGAGTTATTTATCTTTTATTTTTCTTGTATCATTTCCACCAGGCATTTACTTCAATCATTTTATTTGATTACGAAAACCTCAACCCCCAAAAGCTCTTGAATAATGGCTCAATGTACTAAATCTTTACCTTGGTAAACGCTGCGATGATGAAGGAAATTTACTGATCTCTTTAATATATTCTTGTACTAAAGCATCTTCCAAACTGCTGCATTGTGATCGCAGAGAATCTGTGTATGGCACACTGCCTCTGGCTGTAGTCTCAGATGTCTTGCTGCTAGATGTGCTTGCACTCTTTGGCCTCTGATTTTTACCCATTTCATATCTAAAAGGGAAAATGGAGAGTTGAGGTATTGCAAAGACATTGTTAGAAGTAATAAAACAGACCCAGAAACAATGAAACTAAATGGAAGTCCTGTGATCAGCTTAATTCATGTCCACCGGAGGATGATTTAACAAGTCTTAGATTCTGAGCGTGAATCAAAATAATCTGAAGAAAAATTCCGAGCTATTTAGTTAGAAATGTTGTAAATTTGGGGCATCTGAAATTCAATATTTCTGTGTCTGAAAGAATAACATGCCAATATTTAACATTTCCATATTTTCACGTTGCTTTTTACATCATAACTAGTTTTTTTATTATTCAATCGTGGGATATGGCATCACTGATATGGCCAAAATTTATCGTCCATGACTAATTGTCCTTGGGAAGGTGGTTATGAGCCACCTTCTTGAACTGCTGCATACCTTATGGTGTAGACACTGTCATTGTGCTATTAGGAAGGGAGCTCCAGGATTTTGACCTAGTGACAATGAAGGATGTTGCAGGCAGTCATTTTCCCATGTATCTAGAACCCTTATTTTTCTATGTGATAAAGGTTGTGGGTTTCAGAAGCACTGTCAAAAAGCCTTGGCGAGTTGCTGCATTGTAATGCGTCCAATTAATGCAGCCATGTGCACTGGTGGTGGAGGGAATGAATTTATAATGTGATAAATTGGGTGCCAATAAAGCTTTGATATGTGTTGAATTTTTTAAGTGGTACTGAAGCTTCACTCATCCATGCTCCTGGATAGCATGTTAATCCTACAAATTAATTTTAAGCATCTAGATGTGAGGGTCAAACTGCTGTAACAATGGGAAAATGCTGAACGGTTCTTTCAACAAATATGTTGAAACAAATGGAAATAATGAAGAAAGATATGTGGGAAAAGCTGTGAGAGAAGTTCATAGGGCAAACCAGAAGATGTCGAAAGGTTATATCTTGAGAGTGAAAACACAGTATGGAGTTGGAGGAACACAGCAGGCCGGGCAGCATCAGAGGAGCAGGAAAGTTGACGCTTTGGGTCGGGACCCTTCTTCAGAAAAAGGGTCTGAAGAAGGTTCCCGACCCAAAACATTGACTTTCCTGCTTCCCTAATGCTGCCCGGCCTGCCGTGTTCCTCCAGCTCCATACTGTTGTCTCTGACTCCAGCATCTGCAGTTCTTGCTATCTCTATATCTTGTGAGTATCGCTTCTTAATTTTATCGTCTTCAATTCTAAAAAAATGAAGATGTGGTTTCAAAAGATAAGAAACATAAAGAAACACTTGAGGGAAGTCCTGTGACACAATGGACAGCACCCATGGCTCTGAGCAAGAAACTCACCGGACCTGGAATGTGAACTCTGATTTTCTCTTCTCAGATGCTGCCAGACCTGCTGAGCTTTTCCAGCAATTTCTGTTTTTGTTGCAAACCAAACTACTGTCTGTCTCAGGCAAACTATTGTCTGTTCCAGGAAATTACTTCCTACTAAAAATCAGACATGCAGCATTCAAGTTGGGAGACCC
>NW_025967820.1:0-25000 GCF_021869965.1 Rhincodon typus | reverse complement strand
ATGTTTTTCCCTTGTTTCTTACCTCATCACCTGCTGTAGACCCATTCTAGCAGCTATGCCCTTTAGGACCTGACCAGTGCCGGGCCACTGTTTGTGGTGGACATTGAAATCTACCCAGACTCCATTTGCACCCTTGCCACGCTCAGTGCTTCCTCCAAGTGATGATACATGGAAAATGGCTGCTGCACTAATAACAAAAACTACAAAATCATCTACTCAATAGGATGTGATTTGGGAAGTTCAAAGACTGCTTAAAAATAACTCTACGTGGGCATTATGTGATGCAACATTAATACAGCAACTGTACTTGATGTTTGTAATCAACAGGGAGGACATGTGGTGGGAAGATAGCTCAATAGCAAAGTGATTTAGATATTAACTTTGTATCTCATTGAATGTTCCCTGTTGACATGGGAGTGTGTCACACTGTTGAGAGTGCGATCTGGAGAGCAGTTTCATATCTTTCTTCTTGAAAAGTCTTCAAAATGCAAAAGCACCAAATTTGGCGAAAGTCAGCAACCCATTTTGGGGTCACCCACTCTGAATCCCAGTGAGCTCAACCATGCCAGAACACACATTTCAAGCTGTGTGGTGTTTGCAGACTGGGAAATGACCCAACTCTGCAAGAGAAAAAATTCATGTATGACAAGATCATGTAATTTGATTTTTGTGTAGGTTATCATGTACTTGCCTCTTTGCCAATTATTATTTCTTTTTAAGCACTTTCCAGAGCAGTGTGCGGAAGGCACAGACATTTTCTGTTATTAGTATTCTCTTCCAGTAGTGGGATGTCTGCTTGCAGTGGCATCTTGGATCATTAGTGTTGTGAATATACAGGTTGAGATGCATTTTTTGATATTTTTACATGGATTAGGTTTGATCACTATTTTTAAATTGAGATTGTTTAATAGTTCATTCAAACAGAGAATAGCACCAGCAATATAGCAGCAGTAATCGTCCCACCTGCAACTTGTAATTATACGGCCGTGTCTTAATTATAGAGACGTCATCAATACTAGTGCTACCACAACACTCAATGCAGATAACTTGTACAGCATCCATGTAATAAATGTCCAGCTGCATTTCAGAAAGTGGACTGTGAGAAGACAGGAAGCCAAACCAGGAAAACAAGAGAATAAATAAGGCAAAATTACAATGTTGATAAAGGAGAATTTGAGATTTTTTTTAAATGAGAAAGTTTGAAAGCTTTGGGAGAGAATTCCAGAGACCAGAGTCTGGCTGAAGGTTGGACACCAAAGATTGGGAGAGAGATAGTGTACACAAGGATAGAGTCAAATGAACAAGTATTCCTGAAGTTGGGGAAGCAGAAAATGCAAGACTAGAGGAGGTTGCACAGATGAAATGATGTAAGACTATATAGGAATCTAAAATTGTGATATATTAGTGTGACTTAGAACAGCAGAATTTTAGCCAAAGTGTTTTTCTTCCATTATCCGTATTTGTATGTCTGCTTGTCCTGAGAAATTGGAGTTCATCGATGTTGGGTCAAAGAAACAAGAGCTTTGGTTTAGTCAGGTTTGAAGTTTCCACTGGCAGCTTGGGGTAAGATCAGAGAGCACTTTTACACAGATGAAACCAAGTGATCTTGGTGATTAAGCGGTTGAGGGTTTGAATCTCTCCTCCAGATTGAACAATGTACCAAATTAGTGAACAGTTGGTTTCATCTTAAATTAAAGTAATACTGAAGCATGTGTATAGTTAATAATACTCCACTATTGAATTTAAAATCACTAGAAATGCACACATTTTTAATAACAAAACTCTGATGTAATGATACATTATATTTTAATAATGTCCAGACATTGTAAAAGGTTGATTGATTTATGCAACAAAGAAATATTAATCAGTCTGCGTTTTCTTTTCAAGCTGATCAGTGTTACACATACGATTGTCGATGTGGTGGTGAATATGTTCTTTCCAAAGAAGAGGCAGAAGAAAATATATTTCTCCTTTGTTGCAATACTTGCTCTCTCAGCATAGAGATCTTGAACAGAAGTTGATATATTTCAGTTGAATTTTCTTTGACTTTACTTTTAGAATGTATCATCTACAGGAATTTAGCAGCTGTCACACAGAATGAATGTTAGAAATGTGGACTGTGATGAAGTACTGATTTACAAAGCTGCCGAGCTGAAGCTTACTTTGAATGATTGCATCAGTTGAGTTAAAACAAAAAGTCAGAATGCAAGTCTTAGTAATATGACGGCATAAGTTTAAAATTGTATGAGCCTGAATTGAACAGCCTCCCCATTTCTGAAAAAGGGTCTAGGCCTGAAACGTCAGCCTTCCTGCTCCTCTGATGCTGCTTGGCCTGCTGTGTTCATCCATCTCTACACCTTGTTATCTCAGCCTCCCAATGGTCATTTTTTGCAAATGCTCAGGAATGACTGATGTCTTATTAAACAACTGAAGGATAAATAATGGAACCAGTTTATATTTGTACAATAATTATGGCAAGGAAGCATGCCATAATGTGACTTTGGAGAAAATATTCAGCCAGAGTCTGACGGCTTGAAGTCTTATGACAGAGAAGAAATTTCTCTATGCTTGGGGTCAGTGTCTGAGCTGTGAACATGGACATTGGTGAAGTGAATAAAGGATGAATAATCTTGTTTATCTAAATTGTAAATTTTTTTAAAAATATGTTTGAAGTGTTTATGGTTATCTATTAATTTAAAAAAAAATTCATGTTATTGATTTTAATGTGACTTGTACTATGTCTTACAAACAGGAACGTCGCAAAATTATTCATTTCAGTACTATTTATAAATTAATAAGCCAAGCACTGATTCATTGATTTTTTTTTTTAAAAGTTGAAATTGCCATGAAATGGCACCTAGAGTCACCATTCTCCCATTCTTTCTCCTCAGTGTCACAACCAATCCTGGTGCTGCTCACATTCTAACTTCCTGGAAAACACAACTACATTTTCAATCACTCATTGCTTGTCTGCCTGTCATCTACATTTGAGGAAAATGCACTTGTTCTAAATATCTAGTTCATAATTCTTTTGCTTTAGAATATAAAACTTCTGGTTTTTGGAATTGTGTCCAATGTAACACAAATGGAACGTCTGATTAAAAATTTAATTTGCATCTTAAGTCAATGCAATTCAAACAATCTTGGAGCTAATTACAGTTAAAAGCTAACCTATGCTTATATTGCAAGCTGAGAAGTACAGCAGTAGATAATGGAGATCTTCTATCTTGGCCTATTGGAGTGAGAAAATCTATCCTACTTCAATAAGAGATTTGAATTATGTAGATAGTTCCCAGATCAAAAGAAGGTAAAACCAAAGGGGGTTACTTGATATGACCTGTCACGTCTAGACAGTGGCTAATCGCATCCATTAGCAGTTGAATTATTCAAATAGTTACATAATTAAACTATTGTGTTGAAGATGAAGTTTGAATCTGTATTTGAGAACATCCCTAAAGCATTTCACATTATCAAGGAGATGGGCTCTGGAGCTTAGAATGTACTTTTCTTACAAAAAAAAAGGAACTGCAGAAATTGGAAATCAAAAACAAAAATGGAAATTGCTGGAAAAAAAAACTCAGCAGGTCTGGGAGTGTCTGTGGCGAGAAAGCAGAATTAACATTTTGGGTCCAATGACCCTTCTTTGAACTGTTTTGTATCTTTCTAAATGCAGGCCAATTGGTATCATTTGCACCATGGAAAGCGGTGGGGACTTGAGTTCAGTTTGGGAAACATGACAGAGAAAGAAGCTGGAATATTTGCTTAGCTTGAAGTGAAAAAACTACACTGGTCTTGACAGAGCCTTATTGCATAAAACAGTCAACTCAGTTAGCTTGAATGGCTGTGAGAAGGCAGTTGTGTATCTGCTAGCAACCAGAAAAAGGAACTGAGCCATCCACTGTCATAAAATCAAAAAAAAGTTCACCTTAGTCATTTTGCCTAAAAGTTAATGGGTGGATTGCCATAAAATGTCACTTTGGAGAATAGCTGGAACACTGAGGAAAATTAGTGAATTCCAGAGAACTAAGGCATACCTTTGAGTTGGTCCTTTTAAAAAAAACTAAATTAACCTTTAAAATTCTCCCCGTGTATGAGGAAAGCCTCAGGAGGGTTGGGGTTGTCGGAAATATGTGTAACTCAGGCAATAACATTGCACTTTATAACTATGTGCGGTAATTTAATAGTCCTTGCTTTACTTCAATGTTATTGTAAATAACATTGGCATAGTTCTGTCAGAAATTCAAATACCTTGTGATTAACTCTTTAAATATTAATAGCCTCTAACAGAGCTGTTACACATTTCAAATACAACTTGGAAGTTTCAGCTGACTAAATGCAATATAAAATCTGCCATAGTCAAGACAATTATTATCGTTCCTCCTCAACCAAGAGTTGCCAGTAAGAAAATATATCTTTTTGAATATAATGAATATTTTGTTGTAGAAGTTCAACACAATTTTCTACAGTTCAGTTTCTAAATCTATGAAATACAGAAATTTGAAATGCTGTGGGTGTTCTGTCACCAAAACAAAAGACATTGACTAACAGGGGTTTATTGGACAGAAGGAAGCCATTTAGCCCATTGAGTTTGGTCTCATTCTTTACGAGATAAATACCACAGTGGCAAGTGCAGTCATTCATAAATGAGATAAACTAGTTGATGTCAACTGTGCTTTAGCACCTGTTTTGGTATGTGAAATTAAACATTTAGACAATGGTATCCAACAGAGCAAATTTGGCACTGTATGAGGTATGGAGGCATTGTAAGATATGGTATGCGTGAATGTCTGCAATAATGCAGTACAAATCCTTTACATAGCTAGATGCTTCCACGTCATATGGAAGAAAATATAATTAGAGCGGATACAGCATTCAAAGTACAAGGTTTCCTGTACTGACGAGAACAATCAGAAGCAAGTTGATGAAATAAAGCTAGCAATGCCAAACCCACTCCTGGCAGGTACAAACGTTGCTGCCACAGTCATTTTGGTGCGGTTTTCTGGTTGGGGGCAAGAATGAGCCAGCTTATTCAACCCAACAATGCACTGGTGTCTGTAGACTTGTTCTTGCTTCCTGAGCTAGGTTCCAGCCAGACATGTGAAGTCTAGCTTGGAGCAACAGTAATCTCACATAGGCAAGATATGCATTATTGCTGATTTCAACATTCATTACAAGTGGGTTTAGCAGCTTATATTCCAAAAGATATGGTTCGGTATCATAAATAGCAAAAGGTTCATAATTGAAGAAATCAAATCTTAAGAAACTGAAGGTGGGAATTTTGAATTGTGGGAAATACTCAGCGTAAAAATGACAGGAAGATTGGATAAGGCATCCTGATCCCTCAATCTGTGCAGAATATGAGTTGAAATCACACTGTTCTTTTCCGGTCAGGCATTAAGTTTTAGCAATTTTTCCAGCACCAATACAAGTTCAATATAAACTATACATTTTTCACCTGCGATTCGCAGATGATTTCCCCAGGATCTCTGCCAATAGCGGCATATGTAACATTTCCAAAGAGGGGACAGTTACGTTGTTGTGTTACTGGATAAGTAGGCCACAGGTCTGTGGTAATAATTCAGAAAACAGGAATTTAAGTCCCATCTCAAGGATTTGAAAATTTGAATATAGTTTTAACAAACTGTAACTATAAAGGTATTTGTAACAAAAATGAATATAAAATTGTAATTATCATAAAAACCTAACTGGTTCAGTAATGTCCTTGTATAGGACTACAGTGCCAGAGCATTGTGGTTGTTCTTGGTTTCACTTTTGTCTTGCAATAATGGGGATAAAGGTATACAAAATCTGTTTCCCTGTTGATAGGTGATCCTCAGCTTCTCCAACACCTCTTGCGCACCTCATATTTTCTTCTTGTAGCAATTCTTTGTCTTTATTATTGTGAATAGTTCTGATTACAGCATATTGTGGTCAAAAATCACCACTTTATTCAGTGCTTGTAAAGTTGCTGATTGGAAAACATCTGGTTTGGACTTGTATTTCGTTTAAACATGTTTGTTTGACTAAGAACTAAACCACTGCCATCTATTTAATTCATCATGGAGAAGTGCCGTTGGGGCTTTCTTTCAGGAAACCAAATTCGTGCAGTGGCCAAATCTACAAAATAAAAATGAACATTTAGTATGACTGTGTCCTTATTATTCACCTGTTTACTGTTTCTCCTTCATTATGATCTGTGTATCTGATAATTAAGTTATCCCATTGTTAAACAAAGCATCTTGGACTGCTGCCATTGTTTACCTTAAAGCATGCTCGACCACGAATCAAGGCATAAGGAATAGGTCCATAGTTCCTGGAATCTGTGGAATTTTGTAGATTGTCACCTTCTAACCAAACATGACCTTTTGGTACCTAAAGATAAATATTTCATAAAAATATTAATATTTCAAAAGTGTACAAGTACAACTGAAAAAAATACATGGAAATGAAATTATTTTTGCTTACTTGTAGTAAGTATAACAGTGGAGGTCTTGTGACATGGTGAATAAAGTTCCTGGCTCTGAGCCAAGAGTTCCAGGTTCGAGTGCCACTCTGCTTAATGATCACCAAAATAGTGTTCATAACATGGGCACAGATGTTTATTAGCAACCCTCAAATCCTTCCAAAGTACTTATGCCATGTACTAAGAACAAATGGGATTCCTAGCCAGCCATGCCTGGTGTGAAGTGGCTGTCCTCAAGTTATATGCTTTTGTTTCAGGACAGTGACCGGTTCCAGGAAAAATAAGTTGCAGAAAACTGATGTAAATGTGTTTCGTATGTCTCTGGGTATGGCAAGTCTTAATTCTATGATAACACTGTTAGCAAGGTATGTATTCATAGCCTTGACTGTGGCATTTTCAAATTAGCTGCATAAATTGGGTGGTGCCTTCAGCATCAGCAGCAGGCTAGATTCCAACTTGCAAAGTTAGACTGTAAAATAATGACCGTGGATGCTGATAAACAAAGGACTGTACCTGATGAATCTACTGCTGAACATGTCAAGGAGGTGACCTTTAAGGCCATTTAATTCTCGTGGAGCTTCTGCCCTTTTTTAAATGAGCATATAACCTTTTATGCTTCTAGTGGGGAAGGTGTTTCATTTACAGGCCATTCAGGTACCAGGCCTCGTCAGACTAACTGTTATTAGCAGCTGTTATTCTTCCACATCCAAAAAGAATTTAACATAGAAGTGTCTTGTTCAAAAATTGCTGAAATTTCTTAAAATGACCAAGGGACAACTTAACAAGGACAAGAACATGCGTGTGTATTAATTGTGATTCAATTTACACATACTTATCTTAAATCTAAAAAGATATTACATGATTAAGATATGCAGCAAATTCTAGTTTGAGTGGCCAAGGTAGGAAAGATAAATTATGCCATCTTTAGCCCTCATTATGGCAAGTATAGTTCAGATAGTTGATACAGTTAAAAAATTGTCATTTAATATTTTGAGTACAATTCATGTTCTGATATTAAACTTCATTCCCTATTTTAAGTTCAGATCATCTGAACCACTTTGTTTATAGTACGGCTCTGTATCTCACATTGACAGTTGCAACAGATTCTGTGTGGCCAACTGAAAGAGGAAAGGGGTCATAGAGGAATTCTTTCCTATGCAGATTAACTTATGTTAGTACTTTGTTTTTTATTTGCAGAGGAGTGAGTCACTGATGAATTAGTTTTCTCAAACTGCAACCATAACAGTCAACAATGATATTTAGATTTCTCATATGGAGGTTGTCACTTCTATACAAATATAGTAGGAAGAAAATTCATTAAACAAGTTTAACCTGTGAACCCAGATGTTAGTTCTATTTGTGTCTTTTTTCCTTTGCTCACAGATTCTGTTTGAATTTCATGAGCATCAGGACTTGGAATGGGATAATGCCTCATGAGAAGATAAATCAGAACACAAACAGTTGTTAGAATTGGAAATTTGAGATGTCTCCAAATTAATGGGAACATTGATTTAAACTTATATCGGGCTCCCCTAGGTACAATGAAACAGGCCCAGTCAGCTCACAAGGACATGTCTTTAGATACTGTTGGGTTAAAACTGTACAATTGGTCTGTCCAGCAAAGTTGTAAGGATTATATCTTTGTGCTCAGTTTGGAAATAAGGCACTACAGTATTATAAATGCCTACGTGGAAGCTGTTATCGGTCAAATTGCAAACTGATTTAAAAATAAGATTAATTCTAAATTAACAATGATAGACATCAACTTTTAGACAGTCAAAAAAGGATTACATCTTAAGCCAACCCTGGGAAGCTGATGAATAAAATTCAGCTAATGGCTGATAATGTTTAACAAAAAGTGAACCAAACATATTTTCAGACAAAATTTAAAAATTTTAATGGTGGATATAACATTCACAATGGTGCCAAATTGAACAGATAGGATCGGGAAAGGATTGTACACAGTAGTAACCCTGAAATAAGCATGTCTTAGGTGATTCAATGTGTTGGTGCTTTGACAGGCTGCTTGCCTAAGCTGTTTGATCTGAGCTCTTAGTTAGAGACAGTCCCATTTTCACCTGGGATGCCTGAGAAAGATACTGAGCAAAAGCCAATAAGTCAACTCACAATAATTTTGCTCATCAACTGGTTCAAAGTGTGGTGACAGCAAGCTTGTGTGTCTCAGCAATCAAGTTGTTTGCTTAAAGATCAGCCCATGAGAAGGATGAGGAAAAAAGTCAGAGAGAAAAATCATGCAAATAGAATCAGAATTAATCAGTTTGGAACAGGAACCTGTGATATAAAGATAGGATGGAATGTGATGGAGTAATATTTAACTATGCTTTCTAAGATAGTGTTCATGATTATTCATATTCCTTCGGCATTATTCTTAATAGGTTAATGGCTTCAGTAAAGTAGCAGACAAACCAATATCATAAAAATGCCTTACAAGTCAAACTATTATTATTGGAAACAATGATCTCTAGGTTCAGTTTTAAGGTGCCAAAAAAAGAAAATATGTGAAATGCAAGTTAAAGGTGATGTTTTGCCAACATGAATTTTCAGCAAGAGCTTTTTCTGCAAGGAACTGGATGTAACCTTACATTTCCTGCCCCTCAAATCAAAACATCCTCAATCTAAAGTCTAGACTTTGTGAAGTTGGTAATAATAGGGGAATTATAGTGGGGGATTTCCTCTCACATTAGCTGGGGGTAATCATTCTATAAAAGGCTTAGAGGAATGGAATTTGTAAAATACATCCAGGACAGCTTTTGAAGCCAATATGTAGAAAACCCTCCAAGAGAAGAGGCAGTTCTGTCTGTAATTTGAAATATTTTGTCAGCTTTTGTTTTGTTTTGCTTTGCAGCTTTTGTCAGTGGTTAATGGAAGCATATACTTGCTTAAATATGGAAACCAAAACTATTCTCAGTATTTCAGGTGCAGTCTTCCCAAATCTCTGTACAATTGAAGAACTTTTTTTTATTACATCCAAATCCTTTTGGAACAATGGGCAACATATCAGGTGCCTTCTTAATTATTCACTGTAGCTGTATACAAACATTATGTTCCTTGTACGAGTAACCAAATCCCTCTGAATATCAACATTTACAAGTTTCATCCCTTTTAAAAATATTCTGTTTCTCTATTCTTACATCCAAAATAAATAATGACATACTTCTCCACATTATACTCTGTCCTTTTTGGTCACGCACTTAACCCGTCTATATGTCTTTGCAGCCTCTCTGTGTCCTCCTCATAGCTTGCGATCTACCTAGGTTTATATCCTCAGCAAACATAGATATAGAACTCTGTCTCTTTATATAAGGCAAAAATTGGATTCAGCTGAGGCCCCACAACTGATCCCTGTGTCACTCCACCAGTCCCAGCCTGCCATGTTGAAAATGCAATATTCTACCCTACTTTTTGCTTCCTGTCCATTGAACAATCCTCTATTCATGCTGCAATATTACCCTCAGTTCAAACAGCCTTTACCTTTTGTATTAACCTTTGAGTGGCATATTATCAATTACTTTTAGAACTTCAAGTATACTACAGTTCAAACTTCTACATTCATGGGATGTGGTTGTTGCTGTCTGGTCAAGTATTTATTACCCATCCCTAATTGCTCTTGAAAATAAGGTTAAAAGACATGGTAGCAGAGTAGGGTAAATCCCATTGAATCTGCTGCACCATTCAGTTAGTTCATGGTTGATCTGATAATCACCAACTCCACTTTCCTGCCTTTTCCCTATAACTCTTGATTGAATGTTTGTGGATGTTGTGCCAATTGTGATGTAATGTAATATCATTCATTTTCTGGACATTTTTTAAGCTTGGGGAAAATGCCCAATCCTTGGACAGAAACGTTTCAGTTTTAGTTTTGGTTAGGGGATGTTCTGAAAGATTCTTAACTGAAGCTGTTATGGATGTGTAAAGCAGTTGCTCCTGCAAAAGGGAGAAGTTATTTTGATTTGTTAAATAGCAGATTATCTCAGATCAAGGAGTTTTGTGATCGTTTCAGACCAGGAGTATTTGAGTAAAACCCAAAAGACTTATTTGAAGCTGAGAACGTTTAGGCTCAGGTGTATGAAGTCTCCAGGAAAAAGCTATCAGATTCTGCAAATTGGGAGTTGAGGATACAATTACATGAAGCCCATAGAGGTGATAAAGAAAGAGATTCTTCCTGCTGTGACTACCGTAAAGGGGTGCTTTAGGGATTGATTAAGGAATGTTTTAAGGATTTGTAAAGGAATGTTTTTGGGATTTATGGGATTATATTTTTATCATGCATTTTTAAGTCTTTAAAGGCATATTGTATGCAAATTGATTTATTTCATTTTTATTTTAATTTTTTTTTGCATAATAAACTTCTGTTTTATTGTTAGAATCAAATCTGCAATTTTATATGACTATGTTTCATGAGAGACCACCTTATTAAAACCAAAGAAAAATCAAAATATGATCTGCCAAGCAAGATTTTAGTCTGGGCTCTGACTTCTGCAGGAATAACATCAACTGGGATTGTAACACAAATAAGTGGGCCGCTTTGACCTGCAAGGTGTCAAGTTTCCTGAGTGTTGTTGAGCAGCACTTATTCAGGCAACTGAGGAGTATTCTGATTGTGTCCTGTAGATGGTGGAAATATTTTGAGGTGTTGGCAGGAAAGTTAGCTTCAGAATTCCTAATCTGGGACTTGTTCTTGTAAACACGGTATTTATAAGGGTATTTCAGTTTCTGGTCAATAGTAACACACAGGATGATGATAGTGGGGTTTCAGCAATGGCAATTGAGTGTCAAGGAATGATGGGGGTTAGATTCTCTCTTGCAGGAAATGTTCATTGCTTGGCACTTGTGTGAACTGAATGTTATTTGCCACCTGTCAGCTTAACCTGGATATTGTTCAGATCTTGCTGCAGTTAGATGTAGACCACATTAGTATCCAAGAAGTCATGAATGGTATTGAACATTGTGGAATCATCAACGAATATCCTCACTTCTAACCCTATAATGAAGAGGTCATCACTGAAGTGGTTAAAGATGGTTGTGCCTAGGACACTATCTTGAGGAACTCCTACAGAGGTCCTGAAGCTGAGTTGTATGACCTCCAACAACCACAATGATCTTCCTTTGTACTATGTATGACTCCAACCAATGGAAATTTTTTTTTCCCCAGAATCCCATTGACCCTGGTTTAGCCAGGACTCCTATCAAGATCAATCATTCTCACCTCACCTCTGGAGTTCAGCTCTTTTGTCTAAGTTTGACCAAGGCTGTAATGAGATCAGGAGTTGTGGCCCTGGCAGAACCCGCAGTGAGCAGGTTGAAGCCAACCAAGTGTGGTTCGATACAATTGTTGATGACCCTTCTATCACTTTACTGATGATTGAGAGCAGACTGACGAAGTGGTAATTGGCTTTTTTTTTTGTGGTTTGGTATATCTGAGTGGCTTGCTAGGATATTTCAGAGGGCAGTTAAGAGTCAGTTGAATTAGGCTGTGGAGTCACATGCCAGCCAGACAGGTAAGGACAAATTTCCCATTAAACTTGGAAAAACTTTTCCAAAACTTTTTTTAAAAAATCAACCTTTTCACGGTGGAATTCAAACCAAGGTCCCCAAAACAGCACCTGGGTCTTTGGATTATTAGTCCAGTGGGAATAACATTACGGCATTGCCAGACTTTAATCCCTTTAATTCTAATAATTTTTCTCTGCTGCTATTAATTACCTTGACTCCCTCATTCTTTTTATCCCCATATAAGCTTTTATTTCTGGTATATAACTTGCGTCTTAGGTTCTTACTGTGGAGTGGTAGTATTCCTCCCTCTGGACTAGAGGACCAATTTCAAATCCTACCTGTTCCACAGGTATGTCATAACATGTCTGAATGGGTTGAATAAATTGTCTCTTCTATTGTGAAAAAAACATAAAATATTTGTTAAATATATTCACCATTTCCTCATTTCCAATGATGATTACTCGTGCCTCACTTTGATCACAATGATCACTTTAGCTACTCTCAAAAGAATCCCTACAGTGTAGAGAGGGGCTATTTGGTCCATCAACTCTGCACCAACCCCCCAAAAAGCTATGTAAGTCTCTGATGTTGTGATCAGTTTTTGTTGGTTTTCTTAGATTGTCAGGTATGCAGCAGAGAACAAGATAACCTTATTTCCTGTCAAAGTCAGATTAAACTGACTGCAGAATCCACTGCACAGTAAAATTGATACTGGGACTATTAAACTCACATGCACACTCGCCTCACCAGCTATGAATTTCCTTCTGCTATCAATGGGTTAACAATAAATTGAACTTTGATATATTGTCTCTGAGTAACAGAGAACCTGTACAATAACTCACAAAACTCGATATTAATGGAACTAGATCCAAGCAATAGGAGGGCTGCATCCATTGTAAGTTGAGGTTTCTTTTTGTACTTGAAACGAATACCAGCACTAGGAAGCTGAGCATGTCCAAAAACTAGCAGTACATGGAATGATTTCCATCTTGATCTATCACTTCTCTCCCCTCGCTATCCTACCTACAGCCAAGAGGTTTTTTAACGTCACTACAGAAAGACAGTTACTCCTTAGAATATTCCTCATTGGCCACTTGTCATTCATTTCCTGTGAAACTGTGGTCATGTAATGGAACCATCCACAAAGAAACTTAATGTGCCTGTCTGTTTTGTTGCCAGATGCAGAACACCAAGTACAAATGAAGAAGGTGAGTTACGAAGACAATGTTGTCTCCAGCAGATGAATTCAATGAGGCAGAATTTTTTGAAAAACAATGGATTTTCTGGTGATGGATATAAGAGAGTATAAACTTTAAGCTTGAGGTTCAATTTCAGGATATCTAAATAAAATTGTAAGTGCCACTACCACAGTCAGAAAAGCAGACAGCAGGCTATTCAGTAACTGCAAGAATATAACTGCAATTTGAGGTTAGGGGGATTCCCTTGTCATCAAGACAGCATTTGACTGCGTTCAGCATCAAGGAACCTTAGCAAAACTAGATCAAAGGGAATCGGGGGAGAACTCTCCAGTGGTTGGAGTCATATCCAGCACAAAGGAAGATAGTTATGGTTCAGCTGAGACAATCAAAAGGGGACTGGATGATTATGTGGATAAAAATAATATACAAGATAATGGGGAAAAGCAGGAGGTTGGCACTAGGTAATGGCTTTCATTTCAAGAAGCAATGGGCCAAATGGTCTCTTTCTATGCTATGAGACATCTGTGATTCTTCTGTCATTCTGGTTGTTGGAAGTGAATGGTCTCAGTACCCTGACTTCACTTCAGAAGTGCTTCAGTGTAGTATCTGAGGATCGACCATCTTCAGCTACTTCATTAATTATTTTCTCTCCATCGTAAGGTCAGAAGCGGGAACATTCACTAATAATTGATTACACAATGTTCAGCAACATTAAGATTCCTCAGACACTGAAGTAGCTCAGGTTCATAAGCAGCGAAGCTTGGACAACATCCAGCCATGTGCTGGTACATCGTAAGTAATATTCATGCTACACAATGCCATGCAATAACCATCTCATAGAAGAAAAAACCTAACCATAGTTGCTTGACATTCAATGGCATCATCACTGAGACCCCCATTTAACAACATTCTTGAGGTTATCATTAACCAGAAGTTGAATTGGACCAGCCATATAAGTGCTATGGTTATAATACTAGGTCAGAGGCTGGGAATTCATGGTGAGTATGTGATGTAGGATGTGTGGTTTATATATGTTTTTAATATCATTTATTTTAGAGTTTGGATTTTGAACTACTGGCATTGAGTTTTGTTCTGTGTCTATGAAGGGGTTTAATGATTAATTTGTAAAGCCTTATGAAGCCGTGGTTTGTTTAAAAAGCACGATATTAAAGATTGTTCTTGGAGACTAATGAGAAACTCTGTACACAGAGTTTTTAGGGGTGAACAAAGTAAATATTGTAGTCCATTAGGCTTTGGATAGTGTATACAACATTTTTGGTTTAAGGAAAATTAGTCACAGTTCGAAGAAAACTTTGGTTTCAGTTCAGCTTTGCAGAAGGCCTAGTTGAGCTGGATGTAAACAAGTTTCTCCTGAAGAAAGGAGATAGTTTAGAACTGCTAAGAAATAGATTATTACTGTATAAGCAGTTTATTTTGAATGTTCCAGATCAGAAATGTTTCATTAATACCCTGAAGAGGTAATTTGATGCTGAGAAAGTTTAAGTTCAGTTGTGTGAATATTCAACAAACAGGCTATCAGATACTCAAGACTAAATTAGTTTAGTTAAGTTGAGCCTTATAGATATGATAGGAAGGGAATTCTCTCTGGTGTGAATACTGTAAAGAAGTGCTGATGGGATTTATAGTGTTGTATTTTACTGTGTGTATCACAGTCTTTAAACCTGTGTTATATGTAAATAGCTTTTAACTTCATTTCTTTTTTATAATAAACCCTTATTTTGTTGTTAAAATAAAATCTGCAGCATGGCATGCTTATGTTGCAGTAAAAGACCACCTGGTAAAAGCTAAAAGAAACAAAATATGATCTATTAAGCCAGCTTTTCAGCCTGAATCTGACTTGTCCAGTAATAGCATCAGCTGGAATCACATCAAGTGACTTACCTGCTAACTTGCCAAAGGCACTATTCACAAGGCACGAGTCAGGGGTGTAATGGAATACTTTCTACTTGCCTGGATGATTGCATCCCCAATGACACTCAATACCATCCAGGATATAGAAGTATGCTAGATCAGCATCCTATCCACCACCTTAAACATCGACTCCCTCCAACACCGATGAAGTGATCTGTACCAACTGCCAGATAGACTGCAGAAATACATCAGGGTTCCTTCAATAACATGAGTCCATAAGATGTAGGAGCAGAAATTCGGCCATTTGGCCCATCAAGTCTGTTCCGCCATTCAATCATGACTGATAAGTTCCTCAACCCCATTCTCCTGCTTTCTCCCCGTAACCCTTGATCCCTTTGATAATCAAGAACCTATCTATCTCAGCCTTAAATGTACTCAACGACCTGGCCTCCACAGCCTTCTGTGGCAGTGAATTCCATAGATTCACCACTCTCTGGCTGAAGAATTTTCTCCTTATCTCCATTCTAAAAGATCTTCCCTTTACTCTAACCCTGTGCCCTTGGGTCCTAGTCTCTCCTACCAATGGAAGCATCTTCCCAACATCCACTCTGTCCAGGCCATTCAGTATTCTGTAAGTTTCAATTAGATCCCCCCTCATCCTTCTAAGCTCCAATAAGTATAGTCCCAGAGTCTTCAAAAGTTCCTCATATGTTAAGCTTTTCATTCCTGGGACCATTCCCGTGAACCTCCTCTGAACTTGCTCAAGGGCCAGTACATCCTTTCTGAGATATGGGGCCCAAAACTGCACACAATACTCCAACTGTGGCCTGACCAGGGCCTTATAAAGCCTCAGTAGTACATCTCTGCTTTTATATTAAAGTCCTCTCAAAATAAATGCCAACATTGCATTTGCCTTCCTGACTCAACCTGCAAGTTTACCTTGAGAGAATCTGGACTAGAACTCCCAAGCCTCTTTGCACTTCAGACTTCTGAATTTTCTCCCCATTTAGAAAATAGTCCATGCTTTTATTCTTCTTACCGAAGTGCATGACCTCACACTGTACACGTTGTACTCCATTTGCCACTTCTTTGCCCACTCTCCTAACCTGTCCAAATCCTTCTGCAGCCTCCCCACATCCTCAATACTACCTATCCTTCTACCTATCTTTGTATCATCTGCAAACTTAGCTAGAATGCCCACAGTTCCTTCATCTAGATCATTAATGTATAAAGTGAAAAGTTGTGGTCCCAACACTGACCCTTGCAGAACACCACTTGTCACCAGCTGCCATCCTGAGAAAGACCTCTTTATCCCCACTGTCTGCTTTCTGCCAGACAGCCAATCTTCTATCCATGCTAACACCTTGCCTCTAACACCATGGGCCCTTATCTTACTCAGTAGCCTCCTGTGCGGCACCTTGTCAGAGTCCAGGTAGATAACATCTATTGGCTCTCCTTAGTCTACCCTGCTTGTAACTTCCTCCAAGAATTCTAGCAGATTTGTCAGGCAAGACCTCCCCTTGATGAAACCATGCTGACTTTGCCCTATACTCCCAAACATTCAGAAATCTCATCCTTCATAATGGATTCCAAAATCTTACCCACGACAGAGGTTAGGCTAATCGGCCTGTAATTTTTCGTCTTTTGCCTTACTCACTTTTTAAACAGGGGTGTCATATTAGCGATTTTCTAGTCCTCTGGGATCCTCCCTGACTCTAGCGATTCCTGAAAGATCACCACTAATGCTTATCGCCTTTAGACCTCTGGGATGTAGTCCATCTGGTCCAGGTGATTTATCCACCTTCAGGCCAATCGGTTTTACTAGCACCTTTTCCTTGGTGATGGCCACCATATTCAGCTCTGCCCCTGACTCTCCTGACTTTTTGGGATATTATTCGTGTCTTCCACCATGAAGACTGACGCAAAGTGATTATTCAGTTCCTCAGCCATTTCCTTGTTCCCCACTATTACATCTCCACCATCATTTTCCAGTGGTCCAATATCTGCTTTGCCTCTCTTTTGCCCTTTATATATCTAAAGAAACTCTTACAGTCTTCATTTATATTACTGGCTAGCTTACCCTCATATTTAATCTTCTCCCTCCTTATGTCTTTTTTTGTTGCCCTCTGTTGGTCTTTGTAAGCTTCCCAGTCCTCTGGTTTCCCACTAACCTTCGCCACATTATATGCTTTCTCTTTTGCTTTTATGCTATCCCTTTCTTCCTCAGGAAGCCATGGTTGCCTCATTCTCCCTGTACCATGCTTCTTTTTCCTAGGGATGAATTTTTGCCGTGTCTCCTGAACTACTCCCAGAAACTCCTGCCATTGCTGTTCTACTGTCTTTCCTGCTAGGCTCCTCTTCCAGTCAATTCTGCCCAGCTCCTCCCTCATACCTCTGTAGTCACCTTTATTCAGCTGTAATACCTCTGATTCTGTCTTCTCCCTCTCAACTTGCAGAGTAAATTCTATCATATTATGATCACTGCCTCCTAAGGGTTCCTTCACCTTCAGCTCCCTTATCAAGTCTGCCTCACTGCACAACACTAAATTCAGTATTGGCTGTTCTCTTGTGGGCTCCACCATGAGCTGCTCCAAAAAGCCATCTTGTAGACATTCCACAAACTCCTTTTCTTGCAATCCACTACCAACATGATTTTCCCAGTCCACCTGCAAATTTGTGACCTCTGACACCTAGAATTTCAAGGGCAAATGCATGGGAATACTATCTCTTGCAGGTTCTTCACACCGCACATCATCCTGACTTGGAACTATATCACTATTCCTTCACTGTCACTGGGTCAAAATTGTGGAACTCGCTTCTTAACGGCACTGTAGGTGTACCGACACCACCTCCCTCATTGCCATTGCAGCAGTTTAATAAGGAAGCTCTTCATCACTTTCTCAAGGGCAATTAGGGATGGGCACTGAATGTTGGTCTAGCCAGGGATGCCACCATCCCATGACTGACTAATGTCCTTTAGGGAAAAAAAAACTTCCGATCATACCTGGTCTGACCTATATGTGTCTCTACACCCACAGCAATATAGCTGACTCTTAACTGCCGTCTGGGCAATTAGGAATTGGCAATAAATACTGGCCTGGCCAGTGACAACCATATCATGTGAATGAATAATAAAAAAAAATTCTCTGAATTCATCTCAATAAGTGGAATATCAGTTTGGGTGTGATTTTGCAATGAAGGCTTCCACAGATCAAGGTTTGCTCTCGTGCTGAAGAGGCAAGCATAACCCATAATCTTTTTAAACAATAAGGGCAGACAAAACTGATGGTTGTGAATGCTTAATTACCATTCTTTTTGGGATAAAAATTTCTCCAACAATTCACCTTTTGCCCATCTTCATTACTTCTGTTTACTGCTGGCACTTTCCTCTGATTTGTTCAGGGAAGATACAGTTTTATCCAGCATATTCTCTCCCCATCATGCTAATTTCATAGCAACAAGACAGTTTGATGGGAAATGACTATCTAACACAAGTGCAACTGCAAACTACTTGCACTTTAAAAATATGACAGTTGAACGCAGAGTAAATGCATTCCTAAACAAAGCATAGAACATTCATTAAAAAAAACTTCTCAGAAAACACTTCCTCCAAATCCTCTCCACTGTTGTCCATTCAGTGGAACTATTTTCTCATGGTTCTATTCTTAACTATCTCATTATAAGATGAAAATAACTTGCAATGCCTTCTATCACCTACAATGCTCACCTAATTCACATCTGCGTCTGCCCATTGGAAACACCATTCAAAGGCAAGGACATTAGTTTGGCTCAGTGGTCAGCACTGCTGCCTCACAGCACCAGGGGTCCGGGTTCGATTCCACTCTTGGGTGACTGTCTGTGTGGAGTTTGCACGTTCTCCCCATGTCTGCGTGGATTTTCTCTGGGTGCTCCGGTTTCCTCCCACGATCCAAAGATGTGCAGGCTAGGTGGATTGGCCATGTTAAATTGCCCATAGTGTCCGGGGATGGGTCTGGGTGGGATACTCTGTGGGTCAGTGTGGACTTGTTGGGTGGATGGGCCTGTTTCCATACTGTAGGGATTCTATGATTCAATGTACACGAATGCCACCAATTCGACCTCAACAACGCCGTTCGCAATTCCTCCACTCGTGCTAAATGATCAGGCTGCTTATCTGATATCCAGAAATGGATGAGCAGAAATTTCTTCCAAATATATACAGGGACAACTGAATCCACTATTTTTGGTTCTCTGCTTCAAATTCTGTTCCCTAAATGCCGACTCCATCTCTGTTCTTGCAAACAGTCAGAGAATAAATCAGAACTTTTACAACTCTATGTGAAATTTTTTCCAAGTCTAGCTTCTGACCTCATATTAGTGTGATTTCTAAGTCTGCCTTTTTCCATCTTCATGGACTACTTGACTTCACCTCTGTCTCAGCTCATCTGCTGCTGAAACTCTCATCCATGCCTTTACTATGTCTAAACTTGATTTTTCTGGTGCATCCTTTGAGGGTCTCCACATTCTACTTTTTGGAGACTCAAGATCTTCTAAGCATCTACTTTCCATATCTTAACTCACAGCAAGTCCTCTTCCCCTATCATTCCAGTGCTTGATGATATTCACTGTCATGCAATGGCTTCATATTAAAATTCTCACTATTATTATGAAGTCTCTCCATGATCTTGCCTTCACCACCTTTGTAGTCTTCCACAATGCTCCAAGATATGTGCAGTCCTCTAATTCTGAGTAACTCACCTCCTGTTTCCCCTAAGTCTGTCCAGCATCTACGAGGCACAAGTTAGGAATTTGATGGAATACTCCCACTTGCCTGCATGATTTAAGCTCGACAGCATCTAAGGTAATGCTTGATTGACATCACATCCAGAAATATTCATTCTCTCCGCCACCGATGCTCAGTAGCAGCAATGTGTACCATTGATGAGATTAACCGCACAAATTCACTAAGGTTCCTTAGACAGCATCTTCCAAACCCCTGATCACTACTGTTTAGAAGGACAAAGGCATCAGATACATGGGAATACCACCACCTGCAATTTCTCCTCCAGGTCAGTCACCCTCCTGACGTGGAAATATATAACTGTTCTTCAGTGTTGCTGGGTCAAAATCCTCAAACTTCCTCCCAAGTGATATTGTGCATCTATTTACCTGAACTCCAGCGGTTCAAGCAGGCAGCTCTCAACCACTTTCTCAAGGACAACTATGGATGGACAGTAAATACTGGCCAGGCCAGTGACACCTTCATCGCAGCAATGGATAGAAAAATAAAAACTACCACCTTTTTTGACCAAGCTTTTGGTTATCTGACTTCATTAATTCCTTTGTGGAAATATTAATGTCATAATTTGTTTTATTGTGAAGTCCAGGCATTCCCCAGTTTACAAACGTTTGATTTCAAGTGCTCATACTTACAAACAAGACCCCATATGGGGTGTACTGATATTAATTTTAAAGATCAACAGGCAAACATTTCCTCATACTTACGAACGGTTATTTTATATTGTCCTGTACTGTGTTCAACTTGCGAATGTTCAGAACCCGTTAACAACTTGGGGGCTGCCTTTATTACATTAAAGGCAATATGCAAACACAGCTATCAACTATTTTAGAATTAATATGAATGACTTGGATGACAGCCCATAGGTGTGGCTGAAAACTTGCTTATAACACAAAGATAGGTAGGAAAGTAAGCTGTGAAAAGGATGTAAGGAGTCTGCAAAAGAATATGGTTAGTGAGTAGGCAAGGAGGAAAAAATAAACATATGATTTAAATGATGAATGATTGCAGAGCTTTGAGATCCAAAGGGATCTGGGTGTCCTAGTTCATGAATTGCGACAGATCAGTAAGCAAATACATCAAGTAATTAGGAAAGCTATTGGAATGTTATTGTTTATATTGTGAGTGAATTTGAATATAAAGTTAGGGTGGTTATACATTTGTTATACATGGCATTGTGAGACCAGGGCTAGAATCTTGTGTTTAGGATTTGTCTCCTTCTTTAAGGAAAACAAAAGTAAATGTATTTGAGGCAGTTCAGAGAAGTTTACTAGATTAATACAAGAAATGGATAGTTTGTCTTATGAGGGAAGTGTAAACGGGCTAAACTTAGACTGTCTGGAGTTTAGAACAGTAAGAGGCAACTTGATTAAAACATATAAGATTCTGAGGGATCTTGAGAGGATAGATGTGGAGAGGATGTTATCTGTTGAGGGGGAATCTAGACTAGGGCTCACTGCTTAAAATTAAGGGGTCACTAATTTAAGATAGAAATCAAGAGTCTTTGGAACTCACTTCCTAAAGATGGAAGCAATGCTCAAATATTTTTATTCTATAGGTAGACCAATTCTTGGTAAACAAGGGGTGAATACTTATCAGCAGTGGCTGGGAATATGCAATGAGATCAGGCATGACCTCACTAAACGACAGAACAGGCTTGAAGGCTCAGTTGGCCTGTTCTTCAATTGTAAGTTTGTAATGTTGTTGAAAATTGTAATAAAGGTCATTTGATTCCAAAATGAACTACATTGTTTATGGTGCAGACATAGAAGCATGCTGAAATATCTGCAGGCCAGATTTTATTGATAATTTATGCCGTGAAAGTGGGAAGATTCATCCTCATTTTGGAGATAGTGTGCACTGGGAGTTTTCTGATGTGTTGGGTACAAAGCAAATCACATATGTTAACACATTTGCAACCTGAACAGAAACAAAATAATTAAACTATTTCTAATCAATATGTCAGAGCCAAATTAATTTACTTCAAAAGGGGATCAATGAATTTGGAGCTTTTAGTCAGCAGGAGTAATTTATAAATATTTCTGGTGTACATGAGAGATTGAGAATCAGTATTTGTACTATCACTCAGCATACCATTGTGATGTTATTTAATGTTGCAAACTGCAACTAAACAAGAACAGCAGGTTGCATTTCTGAACTGCATGCCACATAGAGTTCTACAGTAGAACTATCAAATCTCAGTAGTAAAAGATATAGGCAATTGCCTCATTTGAAACTCCAGTTTGTGTTTTTTTAGAATACTGTGTGATAAAGGTTCAAAATATATTGTTGTTATTTGGGATCTTGGGTTCTAATGTGGAATAAAAATGGATTTTAGTTATCAGTTCTTTGAAGGTTTGATTATTTTTAGAAGGTTATAAGTCATATTGAACTGTGAGTTTTGTAACTGTGCTATTTGACTCATTACCCCATGTGATAGGGAGTTCCACATTCTAGCCATAGTCAAGGTAAAGACGTTTTTATTGCAAAAAAAATCTTTATGTACATACACAGATACGAGAGTAGTTCTGTGCACTCTTTGTATATCAAGAAAAAAAAACCTTGGATGTGACATTTCCTGCAGTTGCAAAGGCCAAAGGCAGGACACTTTTTTACAAAGCAAGGTGAAGACTTTTCTCCCAAATTCCTTACTGAAGTTATTAGTAACCAATTTATATTTGTGAACCTTAGTTTAAGACTCTTCCACAAGTGGAAGCATTTCTTTACAAGGTAATTGTTGTAATTTGGATTCATGATTGCTCACGAGTTGACCCCAGTATGTACACAGGTAGAACTGGCTTCTTTCTCCTGACAGCATACTTGCAGACCTGATATTTTGTGTGTTTATGAGCCTGTCACCAGAGTAAGGTAGTTGAATTTAGTCAATCCTCGGAGTCAGCTCCTGGATGCTGGTCTCCCAGGGTCCAATTAGAATATGGCCTATATTAAAAGGGCCTTTGAGTGCTTTCTCAGTTATTTTATACCTGCCATATCAAATTCCTGTCTCTGTTTATTAACAATTAACAGTTTACAGTAGTACAGCATAGGCTACAACAATGAGAATATGTCATGTCTGCTTGGTCTGTCCTCAATTTTGCAAAAAGTTAGTTAATGATAAAAATGTTTCCAAGATGAAGCTGCAAGGGTTGAAGTAAGATGACAAGGTCATTAATTTATTAGACTTCAAAAGCGGTCATTAGAATTTTCATGAAAGATCTGGCCTGCTGTCACAGACTCAGCATGAACAGGGCGGCCATACAATGATCAGCATCCTGGGGCCTGCGCCGAGGCTAGACTTGCCAGTAGGCCTGTAAAGAATCAAATGGTAATTGATTTTGACATCAATTATGAATAATCTCATCACTTTATCAGAGTTGGCTGTCAGAGCTCTAATTAAGCCCACAGTTCTCGATACCGAATGCTGGAAGAGCACATTATATTCTGATAATGAACATCAAGAACCAGCTAAAGTCTCTTTTCATATTCTGCAACTTAATGATCTAGACCTACAAATGACAAAGACATCTAATTATCTATATGTAATGTGTATTATCATTCTTACAAATCAGAAGTTAGATGTTGGGAAAGAAAAATTCAGTGATGAATTAAATCCGAAAGGTGGCACACCATCAGTGGCCTTAGGCTGAGGGATAAACACTGCACCATGTGTTAGTGGGAACACTGTAGTGTGAAAAATGTTTTCATTCTACAATCATTCCTAATAAGGAAACAACATTAACATTTCCTGTATTGATTGGCTGTAATGTACACCAAGTACTTGTGGAATGAAGTTATTGGGGCCCACCTGTGGATGTAAGTTTTCATTATGTGATCAGTAGTTGTGCATTGCACATTGAGCTTCTTAGGACAAGGATCACTATCAATGAGAAGGCAATAACATTTTGTTCAACCACATTTTGATTCCCTCCTCCATGACAAATCTCGTCAGAATTGATCATGAAGGGGTGCACTCAGATTAACTATTAGTGTGTCTGGGAGACATTGTCTCCTGGAGAAAATACACTTTCATATACTGTAGGTTGATAAATCAATTCCTGTGTTACGAACAAGTTGAAGCTGCAAAACTACTCAAATATGCCCATATCACAATCAGAACCACAATGTTGTGAGCACCTCACTGCAACAGCTCTTCAACTTCTTCTGCAGAGGAATAAATCTCCCAGGCTGCTGACACATGGAGGACTGCCAAAAACTAGGCACCTGCTCAAGCGCAGGCAGAAGATGTCAGCAGTTAGAGCCTTCATCCATGTGCACATGGAGGAACAGTAGCAGCAGGCAGGTATAAAGGACTCAATGGCTTTTATTTCCCAGAAGCTATAGCAATGCAGCAAATCATACAATCATCTCTTACCTCCACGATAGGTTAATGGCTACCATGGACAGCCAGGTCCAGGACCCTAGGTGTGTGCTAGAGAGGCACAGACACACGCACTCTAAAACTGCTCACAATATTTCAAACATGATCTGACTGGAGCCTTATACAGTCTCAGCAGTATATATCTGTTCCTTGTATTCAAACCCTCTTGCATTTGCCTTCCTAACTGCCAAATGAACCTGCATGTTAACCTTAAGAGAATCCTGAACAAGGACTCCTAAATCCTTTGTACTTCAGATTTGTGAAACCTTTCCCCATTAGAAAACAGTTTATGCCTCTATTCTTCCTATCAAAGTGCCTAGCCTCACACTTTGCCATGTTGTATCCTACTTTGCCAATTCACATAGTTTGTCCATGTCCTTCTGCAGCCTGCCTGCTTCCTCAACACTAGCTGTCCCTCCACCTTTGCGTCATCTGCAAACTTAGCAACAATGCCCTCAGTGTCTTCATCCAGATCGCTGATGTATAATATGAACAATTGTGGTCCCAACACATACGCCTGCAGAACTCCACGACAGAATCACAGAATATGGAAAAAGGCCATTTGGCCTATCAAATGTACACTGGCCCTCCGAAGAGCATCCCACTGACACCCAACCCCCACCCAATCCCTGTAATCCTGCATTTCCCATGGCTAATTCATATAGCCTGCATATTTCTGGACATTATGGGCAATTTAGTAATGGCCAATCCACCTAACCTGCATATCTTTGCGCTGTGGGAGGAAATGAGAGCACGTGGAGGAAACCCACACAGATGAGGGAGATGGTGCAGATTCT